>NC_133473.1:250043-353310 GCF_025370935.1 Choristoneura fumiferana | reverse complement strand
TGGAAACACTGATGGCTGACGTAATTTTATCGTCATCATCATCGTCATCATCGGCCTATCTTAGTCCACTGCTGGACATAGGCCTCTCCAATTGCACGCCACTGAGCACGATCCTCGGCCAGTCTCATCCAGTTACTGCCAGCTAACCTGCGAAGATCATCACTCCACCTAGTTTGCGCTTGATTCGCGGGAAAGTTTTATGCATACCGATATTCGTCCACATCCACAAAACCATACAAGATCTAATTCGCTCTCCAAAGCCACACTTTGTTCCAGAACAAACCAAATAGCGTACTTAATAAAAAAATCATTTTAACTAAGTTACAAGACGCGATAAGTAGCGGCTTACATTTTAATACAAACTGAGGCCCTCAAAACCCCTAGAGGCTAGCTGTTTACCATTCCCGGTCTCCACAGGCTCCAACAGCAATTATACGACGTTTTTCTCGTTGTCGCGGCAAGAGTAGATTTTTGAGAACGCCCCCAAGGCGGTTGCACGAAATTTATGCAGATTGGGCGCGAAAAGGCCGCGGAGGCAAGACTCGCTCCTAAAACGAGATTAGTGGTTATAAAAAGTTATCTAGCTGCAATTTTAGAGGGATTAAAAGCAAAGAGTTTGGGGTTTTAAGCATACTCAACCCGGTTTCAAATCATCATCTCGTATTAGCCATAAGACGTCCACTGTTCGACATAAGCCTCCAGTTGCTTCGACGAAATAAAAAAATCATAATAAAAATTAAAAACCCGACTGCATTCTAAAAACTTTCAATAAAATCTAATACAAAAACAAGCCCAGAAATCTGTTAAATAACCTAAAGTGCAACCGGGATCCATTCCAAATCGTAACCTACTCAAAAATTCTCAGTAATGGGTTTCGACTGTTGAATTTAAAGTTACTTAACAGAGTTCTAGATCACTAGACTTGTTTTTTCCTCGAAGGTCAAAGTTTTGATGACTTTATATTATTATTATATTTTTTTCCGCATACCATACATATATAGTATTTAGGTAGGTATTACTTAGGCGAGTGAAAAACAGCGTTCATAAAAACGAAAAACCGAAAGCAAATGACAAAGTAAATGCCCTCGGCCATTAGGACTTGACGCATAAAGTGAGATTAACTCAGACAGACGCGACGTTTCTCTGCTGGTGTATTTGAAGAATTGTATTATGGTAATTTCAATTGAATAAGCTGTTGATGGAAAGCTTGCTTAGGGATTATAACGCCTTTCAGGACTATACGCGTCACATTGCCACCCCCAGGGCTTCATTTAGAATGAGAAATCTTCAAACATGCCATTGAAATTCGCAAGTGTATACAGGTTCTCTAATGAAGTTTTTTGTTGCTGAAAAGTTCCTGAATGTTCAATGTTAGCAGAGCCTCTTCCCGACAAAAAATTACGCAATGTGAACATGTACTCATCATGTCAGCCGTAAGACGTCCACTGTTGGACATATGCCTCGGCCATCGGGTTGCCGGGGATTCTAAGTACCTGTGCCACGCCGTTACAGCAACCGATCTCGTAGTGGGGACAAGTGGGGCTGCCGGGGACTCCAGCCTTCGTAAATTGTGCATCATTAACATGAGATTGTGAAGCATGTCCAGCAGTGGACGTCTTTCGGCTGACATGATGATGATAAGCATGAGGTTACCAATACTCGCCACGCTTGGCAAACGGGTGAGTGCAGTATAAGATGTAAGGTTCCCAAGAAGACGCTGCTGGCTGCCCAACTTCTCGTATTATCGCTCAGTGGTTTTCTACGGCGCCTGGCGAGATGCGGTGAGGTGGGATGGCCGCTAATAGTGATTGAGTACAAGTACTGAGTCAACAAATCCCTTGCAACGCATTCATCGCACATCTCTAGTGAAAATGCAGCCTAAGACCGGCGCCCGACGACCTGAATAGGCCTGTCAATTCAGAAACCAATAATAACATACTACAATAAGACGGCAACAAAACAAATATTTTTTCTCAAAAATGTCAGTAAAAGTTGACATCATTCTTTACATATCAGAAGGTGAAGTGCATAGTTTATGGTCAGCGAAAAATTAAAAAGTTAAAACGATTACAGGCGCGCCAGCCCGACAATAACAAATTAGCGCGCTAGCAATCAGTCACAATTTTTTTTTTCAAGTTAAAAGGCCATGGAAATGTAGGCACAAGTCGTATACAGCCACGTCTATTCGTAATGGCCGGTATCAGAGATTTCGTTGGAACTCTGGACTTTTTTGATTGGGTCTGAAATAGCTTGTGGTGTTTTCGGTGGAAAAATACACCTGCAGTTTATTTTTAATGAAAAAAAGGCAAAGCATTAGAAAACTATTGGAATAAAATTAAATGTTATACTTAATATATTTTGAGAAAAAAATTATCCTATTTCAGAATTATTCACCATTTTTGAGAAAAGCTTTATATTAGTCTCGGCTGAAATAGCAATTGCTCGCTTCGTTCGTATTAATTAAACGGACTCGCTCGTCCGTTTAATACTCATACTCAGCCAGCAATTGCTTACTTCCAGGCTACGACAATAATCTACTAAAATTAACCAAGAAACAATACAACATTAGGTTTACTCGATACTCAATTATTCGTAAGGCAGATTATCTCCCGGACACGTAGCAGCGGCCCTCCATCACTCGTCAACGCACTCTACTACATTATTTATTCTCCAAAAAGGCTCCAGTCAACAGCCGCGGATCGCGTTACTGGAGCGGCGAGGACTAATGGCGCGGGCAGCCAATCACAGCGCTTTGCTGTGTACATTAGTTCGATGACGGTTAATGGTGTGTATGTTTAGGGACAAATGGCAATTATGTAGTAGCAATTAATAAAAAATCTCTTTGAAATGGCGAGATATTGTTTACCTGTACTCGTGTATACAACTGCTTAGAAATTTCGAGAGGTCATTGAACATTGTACTAAAAATAACTGTACTTATCAAATTGCATGACTCTAAGCCCAGTAATGGAAACTTCGAGATTTTATTTCGATCCCGATTAAATAAGTTTCTGTTAAAAATGTATACAATCTTTTTTTGCTGACTGTACTGGCATTGTCATATAAATAAATAAATAATCAGGGCAAGGTAAGGAAAAGCTCGTTAAATAACCAAACCAGCAAAAAGTTGGAAAACCCCCGACTTTGTCACTCAAAGTTCATCTCAAAAACGGCTAAACCGATTCTGATGAAATATATATTTTTTTTATTCTACTGGATGGAAAACGAGCAAGTGGCTCTCCTGATGGTAAGAGATCACCACTGCCCATAAACATCTGCAACACCAGGGGTATTGCAGACGCGTTGCCAACCTAGAAGCCTAAGATGGGATACCTCACGTGCCAGTGATTTCACCGGCTGTCTTACTCTCCACGCCGAAACACAACAGTGCAAGCACTGCTGCTTCACGGCAGGATTAGCGAGCAAGATGGTGGTAGCAATCCGGGCGGACCTTGCACAAGGTCCTGCCACCTGCGACTTATCTATATTTATATACTATAGACTATATTATAAAATATATATATATATATATATATATATATATATGTATATATCTAAAAACCATCGCTATAAAACCTGATTTCAAACTAAAAACCGCATTCAAAATTGGTCCTCCCGTTTAAGAGCTACGGTGCCACAGACACACACATAGCGGTCAAAACTTAAAACACCCCTTTTTTGCGTGGGGGTTAAATATATAAAATTTGTTATTCCAGATGTCCAGCTGTCAGCTATCCGTCCAAATCCGTCTAGCCGTTTAACCGTGAACGAGTACCAAACATACATACACACTACTCATAGACTTTCACTTTTATAATACTAGAGTTTACCCGCGTCTTCGCACGCGTAAACTATTCGGTCTGGTAAGATTGAAATTCCGGGATTTTATAAAATTCCCCTGGGAATTCCCAAAATTAATATCGTGGTATTCATTGAGGTTGTGTTCAGAACAATTTTCTAAATTTCATGACTCTAAGCCCACCGGTAGTTATTTCAAGGTTTTATCCCTATCCCGTGGGAATATCAGGGAAAAAAGTAGCCTGTATGTTATTCCAGATGTCCAGCTATCTACGTACCAAATTTCATCCGAACACACACACGCACACACACACACACACACACAAACTTTCGCATTTATAATTTTAATAGGATAGCTCTCGTACGTTTTCGTAGTAGCCGAATTTAACAGAACCCCGCTCTGTATGAGTGACAACTCGTAATAAAATCTTATAACATCCGTCATACACCGTCCGGGGGTCGTACACGGCAGTAATTTATCGCGAGGGTACCCTCGCACATCTGCGGGCGCCGGCTGGGTCACGGGGTGGCGTATGAAAACCTTATGAAACACTAGCGTTCACCCGCAGATTCACACACGTAAATCAAGATCCAGCAGCTGAGTTGAAAAAAGCTGACGGGATTTTAAAAATTCCCGTGGGAATTCCCGAAAATTAAGTCGTGGTTTTCATTGACGTTACATTTAAAACAAAAATGTCATGAATTTAAGCCCAGTGGTGGTTGTTTCGAGATTGTATCCATATCCCGTGGGCATATCGGAATAAAAAATAGCGGATTTTATTAAATCTCCTGGGAATTCCCTAAAATTACATCGTGGTTTTCATTGACGTAAAATTAAAACACCCATGCTAAAAAGACATGACTCTTAACCCAGTGGTTGTTATTTCGAGGTTTTATCCCTATCCCGTGGGAATGTCGGGATAAAAAGTAGGCCCAACTATCTGCATACCAAATTTCATGACTCTAAATACGTGTAAATTGAACAACTTCTGGTAAAAGTTCTTTTCCCCAAAAAAGCACTTTTTAAAAGCGCACTATCTGTAAAAGTGACACTCCTAAATACTAAGAGATTTTTCTTTATGCTGTGATAGAGAGATCGCCCTAAAAGTATAGTTCTGGAAATATGAACAATAAAAACAAAACTTGTAAAAAAAACCAAGTCTCGCAACTCAGTTCTCCTACCGTAAAAAGTTGTGAGATCCATGTAATACCAAGTCGGTTAATATATTCAGTCCTTACTTAAGGGTCCTTCTGTCTTAAGTTATTTTTGACGTAATTAGTTATCCTTACAACATCTTCATCATCATCATGTCAGCCGAGGCTCTCCCAAGGCTCTCCACTCAGACCGGTCTTGTGCTTTTCGCATCCACCGCGATCCCGCGATCTTAACCAGGTCGTCGCTCCATCTTGTTGGAGGCCTACCGACAGCTCGTCTCCCGGTCTGCGGACGCCATTCGAGAACCTTCTGACCCCATCGGCCATCAGTCCTGCGAGCAATGTGCCCCGCCCACTGCCACTTCAGTTTCGCAATTCTTCGGGCTTTGTCAATAACCTTAGACAACAACACAACACACACACAATATCTTATAGTTACCATAATCAATTTTATAAAATCTTTTAAGTTTTAAATAAAAAGATTGACGTAGCCATCATATGAAAACACAATGTATCACATATAAAATTATATTGTTGTGCGATTGCCAAGTCAATCTTTTTATTTAAAACTTAAAAGATTTTTTATAATTGATATGGTCACTATAAGATGTTGTAAGGTTAGCTAATTATGTAATAAATAACTTAAGACAGAAGGACCCTTAAGTAGGGACTGAATAAATTAACCGACTTGGTATTACATGGATCTCACAACTTTTTACGGTATGAGAACTGAGTTGCGAGACTTGTTTTTTTACAAGTTTTGTTTTTTATTGGCATCTCATTTATTTTTGTACATCCGTCTTACTTCTTCATACTACTTCACAAGACATGTCTCATTCTTGCTTTTTCATTCCATTTACCATTTTACACGTATTACCTGTATGCCAAATTTCATTCAAATTCGTTTAGTAGTTTTTGCGTGAAAGAGTAACAAATATCCAAACATTCATGCATACAAACTTTCGCGTTTATAATAATAAGTACTAATATTATTAAGAAAGATGTATTTTCTTTTTTTCTTCTTTTTCCTTCCAAAAGGATTCCGTTTCTGTCATTTAGCCGTAAACCTAAAAATAAACCCTTGTATTTTATTTTGAAATGATGATGATGATGTCTTCCACGAAGTATCCGTCGACGGCGATCCCTTCTTTGAATTAAATCGGTTTGCTCCGCTCATGTGACCGAATGTGTTTCGCGAACCCGAACTTTGTGCTACACTTATAACTCTTCGGGACAGCTGTTCTTGCGCTTTGGACTTATAACTTCTAAGTTGCATTTTATCTTTTTAACAATATTCCCAGATCTCAAAACTTCTTGGTTCAAAATGCCTAAATTGCAGAATGCCTAATTTTGTTTTCTTATAACACCGGAATCTTGATATGGCTGAATTTAAAAATAGGTACCTTAGTCTCATAATACCTAAACTTCAGAATCACTTTCATGGCAAAACAACATAATTATGCTTAAAACAACCAAAAGTTAAAATACCTAAGTTTGTACATTGAACAGGAACTTTACTAAGTCTCAAATTTTTTAAATTAAATTTCTCAAAAACCACCCGTGAAAAAAAAATAGGCATTTTGCCTTTTGGGTGTTTTCGCTTTGAGTTGTTTTAATATCTTGTCATTGTTGTCATTCTATTTGAATGAATTGTGCATTTCAATCTTTAGGTATTTAGAGAATATGACATTTTAAGTCAGTCATAATGAATTTCGTTCATTTTAATACAAGAGACAATTTGTCATTTTAGGTATTATGAGCCCATGGTAATTTGAAAATTAGGGGTATTAGTGAATAAGGTATTATGAAATTTAGTGGTTTTAAGCCCAAAGCTTCTGTGCGTCTTGTGACCGCACATTTTGAAAAAGATAGTTCGAGAGCAGGTTGAAGTACAATAACATGATCGGTCCCAAGCTATCCACGGTCAGGTTGCATTGATGTAAGAGCCAATTACGCCTCGAAGATATATTTCAGAGCTCACGAGAGTAGACGCTCGTTGTGTATTACCTAGAAAATAAAGCCTTATTCGCACAACATAATTTTAGTTACAAATCGAGAACGCGGCCTTTTTAATCGATCAATTTACCGACAGCGTGATATTTCTCGTTGCTTTTAAAAAAGGCCTAAGACCATAGTATTCTAAATACAAAATTGCAATTATACGTGTTATTAAAAATAAAAAATAACTTTTAAGGTCACAGCTCATTAGAATCAGCCGGCACCCGACCAGCAGGGCTACTACGAAACTCCAAGTTCGTTAATACGAGAGCGAGAGGGACGGTTCGATACGAACTTCGAGTTTCGAATTTCGTAGTAGCCCTGCAGCACCGCCTCGACTTTTGGCGTCCACTCGTTGTCGACAGGTGTTCCACGGGTGGACGCCGCGTTGACAACGAGTGGACATCGCGTGGTCCACGAATTTCCTAGTAGTCACTATGGCGGCGAGCAGCGGGCTGTCACCGAGCGGTCCACTCGCCATCCGCGCGTGGCAACCTCGCGAGTGAGGCGATCCGGTGACGCTACGGAGTTGATGTAGTGAGCGCATACCCATACGAAGAATGAAGAATAAATCCATATGAAGAATTCTAACCGTTCGAGGCGAGGTGGTGCTGGTTGGGCGCCGGGTGGCTGTAATGAGCTGTGAACTTTAGGCCTTTGTTCTAGAACGTCACAATGAATGTTAACTCGCCACTTGCATCCACCGGTTTCCCGCAAATCTCGCGATTTTTTCAGTCCATCTAGTGGGAGGCCCATCAACGCTTTGTGTTCCGGTGCGTAGTTGCCACACGAGGACCTTTCTCCTCCAACAAAATAAACTTTAACATTAGTTGAAATTAATACAGAAATGTTGAATGATCGCACAAAGAAGCTTACAATCTTGATAACCAAGACTTGCGGGGTTTGCTTTTATTCATTCAAACAGAATTGTATTCAACTGCAAGGAGGAAGGAGTACTCGTATGATATCGGGCAAATAAATAAAACTTTATACTCATATTAAACTATCTACCTATTCATGTTTCGGTCGAGCTTCGATATTTTACATATCTTTTCTCAAATAAGTATGCAAACCATGCACGTTTGAACCAATTTTATAACAAGATACTCCAATAGACGTCCACATTTAGATAACGTCCTTTCCGAACAAGATCCCTGATTGCGAACACAGGGAGCTCTCAAATACGTATTGAAAAATGTTAATTCTATTTCCACGGAACGGGATGAAATTGTTGTAATTTCATTGAGACGTATTCAAAGTTTTCTTTCAGCTCTGGAAAGTGTAATAGGCTTTCAGGGAATCGGTCTGATACTTTATAGGGATTTAAAAATTCTACAGACTTTCGGCGAGGGAATAAATTATCAAATCGAATAACGTGAAAAACGAGGGATTTTATGTTTTTTGTTTCATGTTTTTCTTTATGAGAGTCGCTAACGAAGTTATATTATAAAGTTAAGAAGACTAGAGGGTCTCTGACTTGGATCTTAGTAAGTGTCCCTCGGGTTTTTGAACTTATTTCATATAAATGTCATGCTAGCTGTCTCTTACTATAGAGCTATTTTTTTTGGTAAAAGAAATTTTCGTAAGTTTGTCTGTTAAGTTATAACAACAGCTGTTTGATTAATCTTTTGAAGCAGCAAATTGTCTCAAACATTTGCGGAAATCACAGATTGATTCTTTATAAATAAAAGCGAATGGCGCGCCGCGAGACCATTGCGAAGAGCGACACCAGCTTGAACGCACTCACCTATGAACAATATCCCCTGAAAAGATCGAAACTAATAGTTTTATTTATATAATTTTCCAAATAGATAATATATAATGAAGTGGAGCGCCGTCTTCGTGAGAGAGGTCTTGACCCCCGCTGGATCGTTTCTGGTGCAAAGTTGTTTATCATGGTTCATCGCGGCAACGCGGTGAGTGTATTGGGCACCTTTGCACCAAGTATGACGCTGGGCGGTTTATTTGACTGATTATGATTGTGTATTTGTTTTAATTTTTATATCTTGACTAGTATTATATAATTTAATAGATATATCTCATTTATAAGTGACCGACCAGCACTGCAACGTAAATAGATAAATAATGTAAATTCGAGTTAATATCCAATCCAGTTAAGATCTGCAACAAAAAAGGGATAATTTGTATTACATTGCTGCACTTGACTGACCGGCCCAAACTTGTTCGCTTTGCGGCCTCGCGATGTAACGCAACTTTCACAACTTTTGTTGTAAGTCTAAACTGGGCTTTAGGGTTTCCATTGTGCGAGGCTTTAGCTTCCCAACACATTAATATCCTGTTCCTTAGCCAGCGCAGCATCAGGTGAATGTAGTTACCCAAGTCGGCTCCGAGCTTTTTATAGTGCAGGTTATTCCCTGGACAGCTGCTCCGAGCTCCGGATCCACCGACTCTTTAGTAGACTTTAAGTACTCATTGTTTATAAAATAATGAAAGTTTAACGTTCCTGGACAACTTTTTCACTGCGCTCTTGCAGGGATATCGCTTGAGGAGAGTTTTATTAGTTTGGCGAAGATGGTCACATTACTTATTTGTAAAATGGCAATACTTAAGGATTTTTCTTAGTCGTACCATTTGAAGAGGTACCATCAGCCAAATAAGTGGTCTATCAATTTTTAAACAACTTCCTATCAAATGAATATGTCGCTAAAGTCGAACTTTTAAGTTCACAGACAGGTCTATTGGCATTATTGTTTTATGACACGCAAACGATTATCAACTTTAGGGTGGTAGACCATATATTTGGCTGACGGTGGCTGTTGTTAAGGAGTCCTAAAATGAATCAAGAATATTTCAATTGCAAAGAATAGGAAAACCGCAACGCTCGATCGGAAACGCTCAGCGCCGCACATGGACACCAGCAACATGAATATTTTAGTCGTTCATTGAAAAAAGTTTAGGTTTCCAAACATCAAGGTAATAAGAAATAAATAATTGAGGGCTACTTGAAATACGGTAGTTATCAAGGAACAAACAAACAAATATCTCACTGTACAGGAAGATTTGGATGAGGCTTCCGGCTTATTCCGTATTCTAAGCATCACGGTATGTTTAATGTCGCTCAAAATTCCCAATTTTGCTATAACGTTGAAGAGGCAGTCGTCTGTATTTAGGTTAGGCTATTTACTGTAATCGCCGAGCTAGTTCACGTGAGGCGGCGCCAGTAGCCAATATCCCGCCGCGACCGCCAATTTCCGCGATAGGCCGTGTGCCGAGTCTATCGCTCACCAAGGCTCGTCATTTTCTAACTCTTCTCTAAAGCTATGGCTTCGTGGGCAACTATTATATATAATTTATTGAATCAGGCGTTACTTTGCGGAGGAGGAGGAGGCTTAAATATCAATGAACTAAAATATTTTTTTTGCTCACCCGCGACCTTATGATAGTTAGGTAAGTTAAGTTAGTAGTTGTTCATGCAGTTCCTCCACCTCTACACTGTAAGAACACACAAATCACACAAATCCATCTATCACCACCACCACACTACACTGACGCATTTCGAACTCAACCAGAGCTCATCTTCAGAGCAACACAACCATACACCATTAGACTAACAAACCACAACAACCGTTTTGATTTTTCACTTGCTGCTTGTTGTGTTGCTTGTTTTAATTTGTGACTTGTCGTTTGTTTTGTTTGTTCATTTGTCACGCATATTTGGCATAAACTTAACTATCATAAGGTCGCGCGTGAGCAAACAAATTCTCTTAGTTCAACTATTATACACATTTTATTATTAGTAGTTATAGTGGTGACGTGGTACACGAGTGAAGAATATTGTCAATAACCACGCTCTGGGAAACCGCGAAGGGTTAGTGGAAGATGAGACCTTTTGATAACACACTTGTAATCACTATCGTATTTCTTTCTGTCACATGGTATAAGACGAGGATAGAAAGAGCTGGTGAATGCAATCGCGAAGCCGAGTTTAGACTTACAATAAAAATCATGCAAGTTGCATTACATTGCGAAGGCCGTATGGCCAACGAGCAATGTAATGCAACTTGTACGATTTTTCTTGCAAGTCTAAACTCGGCTTTAGACAATACGGCTTTCTGGGTTCGTCGAGCTCTCAAAACACTTTTAAATAATATTCACTATCAAAAGAATTAAACATCTATGTATAGCTAATTAAATACCAAATTATTCCACACTATCCACACATCATCATCATCATCATCATCATCCAGCCTATATACGTCCCACTGCTGGGCACAGGCCTCCTCTCAGAACAAGAGGGCTTGGGCCATAGTTCCCACGCGGGCCCAGTGCGGATTGGGAACTTCACACACACCATTGAATTGCTTCGCAGGTTTGTGCAGGTTTCCTCACGATGTTTCCTTCACCGCAAAGCTCGTGGTAAATTTCAAATGTAACTCCGCACATGAATTTCGAAAAACTCAGAGGTGCGAGCCGGGGTTTGAACCCACGACCCTCTGCTTGAGAGGCGATAGGTCAAACCACTAGGCCACCACGGCTTACACTATCCACACACCAAAAATATTTTAGTTAAAAAAACACCAGCCAAATATTACTCCGAATCCGCTGACGTCAATAAGAAAGTTCAAAACGAAATCATACCGCAAATAGGATTGTTAATACGCAATCAAAAATATCCAATCATATTTGATTTTATTCGGGACTCAATATCAGGTTAAATTATGCGATGAAATGGCTGTAATGGCTTGTTAGAGGCGCTTATCATAATCAGTGCTCGGGGCGAGCCAGGGACAGGCACAGTTTAAGTAGAACAGGTGGTCTACTTCATAAAGTTTACTCGTAGCCTCAGTGATTCTCTGCATACAATCGCATAAGCTCAATACTCAAATAGAGCGCGCTATTTTCTCCCCTTTTCTTCAGGCATTATTAAGAAAATGTTTATAGATTTAAAATTTGAAAATCAGTTTTGAAAATCAAAGTATTATACATACTAAAAATGAAAATACAATTTAAATACTGAGTGATCCAGGCGACGTGAGCAGGACCAACAATACGGCCTCAGTGTTGACAATGGATCATACACAATCATAATGAAGTAAAACCGCCACAACTTTAATTGTAAAGTGCCCGTGCACTTGGTAGACTATTTAATAGTTTTTGTTTTACTTGCGGGTTTAAGCATCTGTCCGTCTCGTTGGTGAACATTCTACCCTGCGTTTTCCGATCTGCGGTCTTTATTCGAAAACTTTTCGGCCCCAACGGCCAAAAGTTCTCCGTGCTAAATGGCCTGCCCATTGCCACATTAACGAGCTAATGTCGCTTGCTTGGCTATGTCGGTATCTTCTCGTTTCTGATTCGATCCTATAGAAAAACCCCGAGCATAGCCCTCTATATAGCTCGCTGAGCAACTCTGAGCCTATTTATAAGGCCTGTAGTCTATATCTAATTTTTATTAACTGCTTCAGCTGACCGTTCCAACTGTGCTAACCAACACGTGCCTAGCATACCGGACCTCGCTTGAAGCGACGTGACTTGTGTGTCGACTGCCTGTTCGCGGACATAACCGACCAGGTGTATGCTAGTCATCCCTGTCTTACTAGTACAGTGTAAGAGAGACGCACTGAGCCAAAGGGGCATGTCCGATACGATGGCCGATAAGTACCAAAGGCTTCTAAATTAAAGGAACGGTGAAAATAAGGAGGAACGAAAGAAGTGTCTGTTTTTTGTGTATTTTGGTGATTAATTTGAGGTTTTGAGTAAGATAGTTTATTGAAGCAGTCTTTATTAGTTTTAATGTCATCATCATCAATCGATCGCCGGCCGGATGGCGAATAAACATACAATAAGACCCGAAAACAAACATTCGTATTATTCATACAAATATCTACCCCAATTAATAAGATAAATATTAAAAAACCGGCCACGAGCGTGTCAGACACGCCCGAAATAGGTTGAGGACCCCCTAATGGGTTTCAAAGTTCTATCCAACGATACCCCTACAAACTACGTTTTTGCCATTTTGGCTACGGAACCCTAAAAAAGTGCCTATGTTCCGCACCAACGTTTCGATCCTTAAAGAACTTAACATTCAAGAGAGATTATCGTTAACCTGTGAAAATACGAATTCTCAAGTTCTTTGGACACATCACCTGTAATGAGGGCTCCATGGAACGGCTTGTGGTGCAGGGGAAAGTCGAGGTGACACGGTGGACAGACCTCATCAAATCTGTGACGCACTCTGACATAAACGATTGCTCCCACTCTGCCAGACATCGGGCTACTTGGCGACGCGTCGCGAGAGCAGCGGTGGCGCAGGAGTCGATCGACCGAAGCATGACCACGATCACTGTCAAGAGTCCACTACTAAGAAGAATGTTCCGAAGTATTAAATCGTAAATAAGTTATTTTCTCTCCTAATACTGTGGCGTTTGGTATGAGACTTTGTGGTATCCCATCATTTGGCAACAAACGTTTCAACAAAATATTCATTTAACAAACAACGTGTCGCAAACTTTTATTTCACAAATTAATCGTTTTATAACACCACATTTCACAAATTGATCATTTCACAAACTATTTATTAGACAAACCATCATAATAACAAATCATTATTTAGCAAACAATGCAATTCAATGGTGCGTGCGAAGTTCCCAATCCGCACTGGGCCGCGTGGGTACTACGGCCCAAGCCCTCTTGTTCTGAGAGGAGGCCTGTGCCCAGCAGTGGGACGTATATAGGATGGGATGATGATGATGATTTAGCAAACTATTCGCGATTGTGTCGCACGAGCAGAGCGGCGGCGCGCAGTGCGCGTGTTGCAGCAGCCGCTGAGTCGCGTTGCTCCGAAGACGAAGGGCTACGGATTAGCCCGAAACATGTCGAGCTAAACTCGATTTAAGACGTGAGTTATCCGGGTCATTATATTTAATATGAGCAAACTATTCATTTGTTATTTTCGTCGTTTGGCAAAACCACGTTTGTGAAACCAACGTTTGGCAAAAAAACGTTTAGTTAAATGTATCATCTGATAAACACAAGAATAATTTAGATGTGCCTGTAGCTCAGGTTAACTTGGTTAAGAAATAGGTTAGGTTAGAACTGAGACCCTGAGAAAAACTAACTTCTGCCAGTAAAGTTGGTTAGGTTAGGTTAGAACTGCGACTCTAAGAAAATGATAATGATGATCGAATAAAGATAATAAATGATAGTAAACCGAGACTGTACATAGGTTAAAACCCTAATTAACACGTTCTATTCTTTGTCCAGAGGGTAGACAGAAACATTGTGTAATAAATGCTTGTAAAGACAACAGTTTTTGTCATAACAATTATAATCTGATGCTATAAATAAATGTATTGTCCATAATACGTTTTAAAACAAACGATGCGATTAAAGGCATCTGTAAAGTACGAATACCCACGTGGGCGAAGAAACCTGCTCATTCCGAATCATTGTTTGCCGAATCTAAACGTGTCCCAACGTTCGAAGCCGCTATATTGTACAAATTTCCAACAATAGGGAGACCGAGGAGAGTTGTGACAGAGGAGAGTACTGACAACGTCGATTTTTAACCCCCGACGCAAAAAAGGGGTGTTATAAGTTTGACCGCTATGTGTGTCTGTCTGTCTGTGGCACCGTAGCTCTTAAACGGGTGGACCGATTTGAATGCGGTTTTTTTATTTGATAGCAGGTTTGCTAGCAATGGTTCTTAGACATGTTTTATAAAAATCGGTTCAGCCGTTTTTGAGATATTGAACTTTGAAGTGACACAGTCGGGGGTTTACCAACTTTTTGTTGGTTAGGTTAGGTTATTTTGGAACTTATTAACTGCTAGCAAGCTCACAATAGCGCGCGTGTTTTAGTTAAAGTCTCGAACTATCAAACGCCTGCTGTTGCGAGATTGCTAGCAGTTAGTAAGTTCCCAAAAATCGACGATGTCACAACTCACCTCGGTCTCCCCTACTAAATGAAACTTTACTAATCTCCTATTCGAGGTATCTTTAAATTCATATGGAATATTCCAAGCAGGTGATTCGGTCGTCGAAATATCTTCATTTGATTGAAGCTACAATTTACCCACGGCTGCGCTCTCGTGAACCACTAGATCCTGCAGTCGAACTGAAGTTCTGGAATTCTGAAAAAAAAACTGTAGAAATTTCCGAAAACTACCTCTGCACCGTAGTCTATATTCATGTTGTATAAAAAAACTCGCTAAATTTTATGTCTCTAAACCTATATTAGTAGTTGAAAATTTTAGATTTTGTCACAATCCCGTGGGAATATCACACAATGCACTTCTATGATAGTATAGTTGAATAGTAAAAACCTATCGCGATACATATGTAATTTCACTCGAGAATTGGCTACCTACGAGACAGGCTGTGCCTAGCGTAGGGGCCAGTGCGTTGCTCTTTTAAAGTTTGCATGTACACAATTTTTTTTTCATTTAGTGCTCTATATGTTAAGGTCTAAATTATATTTTTCTTTTCTCGAATCTGAATGTATATATTGTGTAAGTAAATAAATAAATAAAAAGTAATTATAAAATACTACTCTTACTTTTCAAGTAAAAGTAACAGTTGCTACATTGCAATCAAATGGTTATACAGTGTTAGAGCGGTGAAGCATAGTCCTCACCGCACATGCTGAGCCTGAACCTTTTGCAACACATAGCTGAGTATGTTTCTCACTTTTCTTTATGGGCAAGAAATGTTTTTTATTTTAATCTCATGATTGACGTTATGGAGACTAAACTGTAAGTTTAGGAGCTTTGACATCTTTGTAAACCCAGCCATCCGTGTCCCTGGACACCGTCACCACATCAAAACACTCCAGCCGCTTGTGTGCCAGCCGGCATCCAGGCAATTATCCTAATGGAGCACATAAAAGACTACGTGCGACAGCGACCCTTTAAAACCTGCCCTAAAACAGATCCTTTAAACATATCCCGCCAATTTACATACAGTAAAGACATATAACGCGTTCCCGATCGGCACAAAATGTAATTGCATAAACGGCCGTTTTACGACTCCGAATGTTACGGTGAATAATTTAAAAGTTAATGTTTTCCGTTGACTTTACGTGTCTTTTCTGTAAACAATATTGCCTTCTAAGCACGCTCGCTTGTGTCTAGGTATACGTGTAAATAGTTTTTACATCAGAATCTTCGACCTACCGACGGATAAGATAATCTGGTGTTAAGTTAACGTTGTTCTTTAAATTCAATATTCTATTGATGCAATTACAAGACATTTTTATATTTTCTGTCAGGCATTTAGCAATGTATTTGTGGTACCTATTCTGTCCTTTAATTCCGAAATACACACCGTTTGTTGCTGCGGAGTTCACCACAGAAAATTTGACAGACACACGAACTACAGGCCTTTGCCAATTACATAGCAGTATATAAAATGTATAATTTATGTTTGCAGCGTTTACGGGCGCCCTGAACGAGTCTTGTTTATTTTACGAGGCACGTAAGTGTATCAATACCGGTGTAAGGGGCACTCATGGAATAAAGGACACCGATGTTAGAGCGAATGGGATAATAATTGAGTAATTTCATGTTGAACGTGAAATATGATCGTTTCTAACATGTTTTACAGGCGTATCATTATCATCATCATCATCATCCAAGCCTATTTACGTCCCACTGCTGGGCACAGGCCTCCTCTCAGAATATATATAAATTATTATTATTATTATAACATTGAATTACTTCACAGGTGTGTGCAGGTTTCCTCGCGATGTTTTACTTCACCGTAAAGCACGTGGTAAATTTCTCGTGGAAAAACTCAGAGGTGCGGGCCGGGGTTTGAATCCACGAACCATTGATTGAGAGGCTATAGGTCAAACCACTCAACTAGGCCACCATGGCTTCAGGCGTTGCTTATGATTTATTTTATTGAGTATTTAGTACTTAGCTGCTATAGTATTATAAAGATACGACATACCTATCGTAGAGATGAGAAGGAAAATAAAATGCCCAAAATCTCCTTTGACTTGACTATAATATTTGTCACAGAATCACAATTATTTACACACTAGCTTTGGCCGCGGCTTCGCCCGCGTGGAATTTGGTTTTACTGTAAACTGTTTACTGTGTTTTAAATTTATCGGGCGCATTTTTCGGGATAAAAAGTAGCCTACGTCACTCTCGGGCCCATAAACTATATCTATGCCAAAAATCACGTGACGTGATCCGTACGTGAAATACGGACAAACATACAAACACACACACACACACACACACACACTTTCGTATTTATAAATATAGTTTGGATTTGCTATTTTTCCAGAGTGTTTATTACTGAGCTACGTAAATATGCGGCAAAGTTTTTTAGCTATATTATGCATTCGCGTTTTATATTGAAATTTCTATTGCTTATTGTATTTCTGAGACCTTAGCGCTAAAAATAACAGTCAAATCTTCACAGTGTAAACTAGGTGATCGAAATCATGAATGTCAACGAAGACAAATGGAACTATTGTTTACCCTAAAATCGAGTTCCATATTTGGCTTCCGACCCTCGGAAGGACATGTCGAACTATTATTTCAAGAGATGGCAAGGGTCGAGTCAATAATGTTGGGTGCACGCAATATTGCTCATGTCGCGACCGTTGCTTGCATAACTTGATATATGAAAGCAGACCCTCTGCCTCAAATAAATTATTTTTACTGTCATAGTAATATCAAAAATTTTACGCTCCATGATCTTTGACGTCCAAACAATTACTTGTTGTGGGTAACGTTAAAGATCACTATTAATTTATTAACACGCTTTATTAACTTTATATTTGTGTCTAAATGCACGCAACATATGTTTTAGTATAAATATTTTTACAATCAAGTGGAAATGCACACCAATGGCGTTCTTATAAACTTAATCTTGTAAAAGTTTAGAATAAAATATGTTTCTAAAGGTCAAACATTGCATATCAAACTTCACCCACTTCTAGCGATCAAATGTCTTAAAAGCCAACAAAACTAATTCAAAAGTTTAATCATTACTAAAGCTTACTTTTTTGACAAAACTACAGACACTACAATTACAGAAAAAAAAACTTTACTGCCTTTACTACAGTTTCCTAGGCCCTCCAAAACTCGTGCACGACAGCGGATGGTATCGGCGAGCATTCCACTCACGATAGTTGGAACAAATCTTCAGCTTGTTTGAGTTACCAACTATTCGGGCGCTCCGTCAAACGGCGCCCCTGCTAGCAAACAAAAGTACGCACTTTGAGGAAATGTGGCCGACAAGTTTGGAACTTGTTTAATGTGGATTCTGTTATATCTGTTGGTGTTATACCAAAAAAAAATCAGGTTCTAGGGATCTATGTACCATCAGCCAAATATTATATGGTCTACCACCCAAAAGTTGATAATCGTTTGCACGTCATAAAACAATAATGCCAATAGACCTGTCTGTCAACTTAAAAGTTCGACTTTCGCGACATATTCATTTGATAGGAACTTGTTTAAAAATTGATAGACCAGCGGCTGATGGTACCTATATCGAATGGTCAAAATATATTTTTTTGTCTTAATCATTTCCTTTTCAAAAAATTATAAAATAATCCTAAATCTATCCGTTTTTAAAGCGCCTGGAAAAAAATATTCAGCGATACGAAAGGCACCATTTATTTACATTCTATGGTACAATAAACACACATTTTTTTCAATCAGTGTATAAAGTTGAAACTCAGCAATAAGTTATTTTGGTATCAAAAAATCAATTCGTTGATAAACTGTCCGTTCAAAATAGTAATTTTTTGCTGAATAATATACTTTTTGTGGACGTCCATTATCCACTGACGTGCTTTGAGCAACTACGGTTGCTAAATATATTTTAGCAAAATGCTTAGTTGCCAGATATACACTGCGTCGCTATTGCAGCGCAAGGCAAGAGCAATTCATGGCCGTTTTTTTTTTCACGCGAGCAGCTGAGTGGTTATCAATCACCTTATCTAAATATTAGTACCAAATAAGTCAACTCAATTATTAGAGATTTGAATTGCAAGATTTAAAAACAATTCACATACAAACATTGCATTAATAAAATATTTTTAAATACTGCAAACCAATTAAACCAACAGCAAACCTTAGAAAAGAGCCGGTTAAAAATTTCAAAGAAAAATATGGGGCAACGTTGCAAAAGAGGTAATTTGCAACATTTCGCTGAGCGAGATCCTTACTTGGCAACATGTTAACTACATTGTCCTATTGTTCAGCTTTTATCTCAGTATCAGAATAAACTGTTTTGTCTCTTGTTCTATCTTTATTATTATTTTGTTTCACGATGACGGCATTTACTTCTGCTACGTATTGACTTGAAGTAGTAAAATCAGCTGCAATCTTTGCACTTTGTGCATGAGTTCGTCTAACATTGTTTCTTTTTCTGTGTCGCTACACTCCTGACAGTGTTCGTGGACGACTTTCTTGGAAAATAATGTGGTGATTACCCCTGACCTTCAGTATCGCAGTGCTGGAGCCCGAAGTTCGTAGTTAGCAATAGAGAGCACTGGGTGTCCACTGTCATATTGGGTCACTTAGTCGCCTTTTACGATACTCGCGGGAATAAAAGGGAACATTGTTTACTTAAAGCGTAATTTACTTGATTTAAGAGGAATGTGAGCGAAAGCTCTAAATGCTCAAAATATTCCAAATGATATTTATTCCATTGTCAAGACTGTCGCTAGTTGCTAGGATTAGTTATATAATGAGTATCAAAATATTTAACAATCTGTCTGACATAATAAAAGACCTAACCTTCATAAAATTTAAACGAGCTCTGAAAAAGTGGTTGATCGGAAAATGCTTTTATAGTGTTCAAGAGTTTTTAGACTACAAGTGAATGTGTTTCCTAATTTCACATGCCATTTGTGGTAGATTTTAGCGATTCGTGTGTTATTTTTAAGATCTTATTGTACTTAAAATCCTGTGAAATAAATTATTTTGAATTTGAATTTGATAACTTAACAGCCGTAGGTACTTTGTCAAAATTGTAAGGATTACACCCCCGCTTCTAATGTTACTACGAGTATAATTTTTTTTTTATTATAATATTACTTACTGGTTATTTGTGAATAGTATTTGAAGGGAAAATAGTTTCAAGTTATAATATGTGCTGTTTTCATCATTTAGTACCTGGGTAGACCGAGCTTTGCTCGGGCTCAAACTAAGCGATTTCCGTAAAAAATAAGCGTTGTCCCAGAGATAAGGCTACACGTACATCAATTTGTCAACCCCAAAAACCCCCATATATCAAATTTCATCGAAATCGTTGGAGCCGTTTCCGAGATATACAAGACTTGCTCGTTTAAAGGTATTAGATAGATAACGCATAAAATAGGACACTAGAGTTCCCAAACAAAATTTCTCTCAAATAGCATGTCATCGAATCGCTACAAGATTTCTTATCGCCATAAATTCTAGCGAGCAACCTCGTGCCATAAATTCAAGCGACCAAGTTAAATAACAGCCAAAAATGTTCCGGAACGCTCAGAACAAACGTGCAGTGGAGACGTAGTAAAGGAATTACAGTGAGCAACTTTACTAGTGCGGGTTGGCAAAAACACAAACTACAACACTTAGCACTTATTTTGCGATGAGTAAGACAAGAGACCCACTCATCTGCACAGAACCCTTGGTAGTATCACTAGGAATATTTGACGAAACATGGTGTTTTGAAGGTTCTAAAATAGTCGGTAACTCAGAGGCTTTGGGTTGGTATTACGTGTTGCTCAAAGGCTGCAGCTATTATTCAAATGTCGTCACAGGACGCATGGCACGTACCAACAAGCGAGAAATTAATATTTTCATGCTTTTTATTTAGGTTCCTTTCGGATGTAGAATCGTAACAAGCTAGTTGCGATACGTTATTTCACTGAGGGGTTGTATTTTTCATAAATTATTATCACAATGTTTTTTGTATGTAGGAACTTTGTAGTGTTTTTCAAGCGTGGTGAAAACATTTTAGCTGTTCACGTTTATTTCAGCTTTCAAAGCTAGATTTAACATACTCCTCGGCTCCAGAGCCTTTGTAATGTTTTAAACTGACTAGTTTATATATTATATAACCTAAAACAAAGTAAGCAAAAATGTAGAAACAGGCTGAACTAAAACAAGGTCAAATAAATCTTACACTCGTTTTTTTTTTCTTTTCGTGATGCTTTTACTTTAATTATTATAAAAATAGATTTAAAAAAAAACAAGATAAATAAGTTAAACTACAGTCGTACCTAGTCACTCAACATAATTTTGTACCTTGGTAAACCGTCCGAAATCGCAATTTATAAAAACTTACATTATCAATCCCAGCCTATGTACGTCCCACTGCTGGGCGGCCTCCTCTCAGAATAAGAGGGCTTATAAACGTTAACGTTAGCCCTCTAACGTTATCAAACACGAGCAAAAATAAACAACAGTTAGCTCGTGGCGCTAATTTGCATCAAAGTGCAGCTTCGGCTTTGTCCTTTGTGCGGCATTCGCAGATTTGCCAGAGGAATTAATTCTTGCGAATTACAACGCTCAGCGTTTATTTCAGAGCTTACCAAGACCAAGTTTTGCAAAGAAATGGAAATAAGGTTTTAGAGTATCTCAAACGACGCAACCCTTAGGAGGCATATGTCTGGTTACCAGGGATTTTTTCTTAGGAGCACATGGAGGTATTGAGCATAATTATAAATATCGAATGGGTATGCTATCCCTTCTTGGAGCTGTGAAAAAAAAACAAGTTTCTACATTCACAAGATTTAAAGATATCCTTAATCATAATACGTTGTACATTTTTTTATAGAAAAACGCTAGAAATCTTACGTGATAGCACTCCTCGTCTTGTTTTGAAAATCAGCTTTTCATACAAAATTTTGTTGAACCATGAACTCAAAACCTGATGATAAATAATGTTTATTAGGTATACCAATTTAATTTAATTTAATAATTTGATAAATTTAATGTATTTCTTTTTATTCTTTAATTTTTTCCCATTATTTAAAAAAGTGCGGCACCCTCGGCATCCTACACGCAATTTGCCGTTTTTTTGTCTCATCACTGCGTATCGAAATCCATTTAAGTACCGTCCATTCCATCACAAGTACCCGTAACAGAGCTAAGCTAGCACGGAAATGGAACGCATCTCATTTCCACGCATTACACGTAATCAAAAACCTATTTTCTTTCCATCTAGCGGGCCCGTACGATAATCAAATATTTCCTTTTCATTCCACGGGGATTACTTTTTATGTGGATACGGGAATGGGTTCTGCGGCACAGCTGACTTTAAAATTTAAAGTGTGATTTGTGTAATGCGGATAAAAAGAGCAATTCGGCTGTGTGTCTGTGTAAGGGCGGAATGGTTTGCGAGGAAAATTCACTATTTGGAAAGCTAGTTTTGTGGACGGTAGGAACTTAAGCAAAATGCATCTGGATTACTACCGCAGTATCACTATCGTATTCGCTAATTTTCCTGCCCTTTTCTTACGCAATTCCTGTGTCAATAAAATGGTTGTTGAACGTCATATCAGCATCTATATCTTTTTCTCACGTAAAGGTTTTTTGTGACAGTAAAGGTGCGACCAAACCGCTGCTTAATAAACGGTGACGGCACGGAATCGCAGTGACGCACCGTATGCGCACCATTTTTATCGCATGCTCTGTATTTGTAAACACTATCATATGTGCCAATGACTATTTCCTAAACTAAGGTAGTAGTAGCGTATTTGGTGCATATCTGAAATTAATGTACAAATACAAACACAAGATCGTTTATTGACAATAAGAAATACACACACAAACATCACGCCTGTATCACAAATGGAATAGGCAGAGCACACGAAACGTTACTGCTTCGGAGCCACTTTTAGCAATTTTAGGTTTAAGTTTGACGAAAACGGTACAATAGTGACAGGTTGCTAGCCTGAAGTATTAAGAAATATTATTTCGTTTTTTTTAACATTATCCATCAGTGACCAAACTAGGCGACTCTTTGCTAGGCTATTGTGGCGCAAAACATTTAGGGGCTGTTTCACCATCCATTGATTACTCGTAGTGTTAACTGACGGTTAAATGTGATGCCGTCTTTACTAGTTTTGTTCGAATAGACGGAGACGGCATCACATTTAACCGTCAGTTAACACTAATCAATGGATGGTGAAACAGCCCCTTCAGTAATAAGAACGAATCATTTATACAATACAGATTGTTCTCTATCGAATTACTTTTTTCCTTCCCACTTTTTGTATTTATTTCCACGGTTTGTTGCTACTCATAATAAGTTATATTTTTGTAAGATATGCTCGTACCGTAACTAGAATACCGACATTGAAAAAAATAGAAAGGATAAAACTACGCTCCCGTTATCGATTCAGGCTTCTCTGGCTGTGGCTGTAAGCTCAGCTAAGCTTGGTATATTATATGGTGAGCACACAACATGGAATATTGGGTTCGATTCCTGGAGCTTTATCTTTTATTTTATTTTTCAACGTATTCTAGTTACGTTAGGTCATTATTATCACCATCAGCCAGAAGACGACCCCTGCTGAATAGCCCCTGCTGGACTACTACGAAACTCGAAACTCGAAGTTCGTGTCGTGCTGTCCCTCTGACACCTTATACTATTTAATACGAGAGCGAGAGGGACCGCAAGACACGAACTTCGAGTTTCGAAGTAACCCTGCTGAGAACGCGACCATGAACGACAACTCGCCACTTGTTGCTCGCAACTCTCACGATGTCGTCAGTCCATCTAGTGGAAGGCCTGCCAATTCGTCTTTCGGATCGTGCTCGCCACTCGAGGACTTTTCTTTTGCAGCAATGTAGCCCGCCCATAGTCATTGTCACTTAAACTTGCATTCTTCGAGCAATGTCGTTGACCATGGTTCGGTGTCAGTTACATTAGGTGTATCTTATAAAAATAAAATACATATTCGGTCTTGCAAAAGGTCTAGCAGTAGTCGTTTGTAAGTATTCTGTCAATATCATAGTCACAACAAAGTCTACAGCTACTTCCGGACGCCTTCAATCCTACCCTTGGTCTGAACTAGTTGGGATCAAAACAAAAACTTTTATTAAAGGGAACCTTAAAAAGTCGCGCGACGTCTGTCAGGACTTTCGGAGTTTTAATTAGTTCGTCTCCGAGACTTTGTCGTTCCATACGTGCGCTGGAAAAACTTTAGTCTTTGTATGCCGGGCCGGATGAAATTACTTCGTCATTAAAATGCATGACGTCGAGTTTGAGTAAAGCAAAATATCTTTTCGCAATCAAAAGTTAAGTAAAGTGATTACGGCAATCTTGGTAAATGATAAGCGGAAACGGCTAACGACGTTGACGAGACTAACAGACATTTATGTTTGTTTTGTTTTACTTGACTTGTGAGTTTCAAAGAGCATTGGAAGTGTATTGATCTAATTAGACTCAGATATTGTTATTGTTTAATGTGTAAAGGAAGGCCACGTTCTCTCCAGGCAGATATTATGTCTGGAGATCATAGGGTCTTTAGGAAGAAAGTTGAAAATTGTATCTAAACCATTTTGTGCCTAGTTTTTATATATATATATATATACCCGTGCAAAATTACAGCTTTCTAGCATTGATAGTCCCTGAGCAAAGCCGCGGACAGACAAACAGACAGACAGACATGGCGAAACTATAAGGGTTCCGTTCGCCGTTTTTTGCATCTAATCAATAGTTTTGAGATTTCTACTTATATTGTGTTGTCATGCCTTACGTTATGATTAATTTTATAATAACACTTTATTACAGGACAAACATAAAAAAACTATTCACTTGTATAAAACTATCCTAAACTTAAAATACCTACTTACATGAAATAAAATAACAATAAAACACTAAACTAAAATAAGTTTAAATTTCCATGGTTTTTTATAAGGAAATACGTTTTCAAAAGTTTTATCTTTTGATTATCTAAGTGAACTTAGAAACATAATTTTTTTGAGTGTTGTTAAACACTTCAACCCAAAATGGTTCATGTTAATTTAATCCCGATACATTCACGTGTTCTTGGTAAAAAGGATCTTGAATGATAAAAGAACAACAAAGGCGATCATGTAAGGATTCTTTTCCTTTGAAAGGATTCTTTTCGTTATTTCTTCGATTGAAATCCCAAGTTTGGCTATTGAGTTTTTCTTCATTTTCCGAAAAAGATAACACTACAGAAATTCCAACTAGATAGCCGGAGATCCGAAGAGAGCAAAGGCACAAATAACAATAAAACATTTATTTACACACAATATACCAAATCAAATTACATCATTCCATTACAATTTTTCAGCTAAAACATCCTACGCGGGCTACAAAGGAAGTATCTCGTATGTAGCTGAATTCATGCATTATTTCATACAATTTGTAATCTAAACACTGAATATTCATGGGAATTGTGTCGCAGCTGGCAGGTGAAGCAGCGAATTGTATTTCGCTTGAATATATTCCTCTGGGATAAAAACTAAATTCCTCTGTCATTCTGACTCAGCTCCTGCGTATTTAGATTCGAACCTTTAAGTTGAACAAGTGAAACTAGTGTCTTAATAGATCAAAAGTAATATTTGATCAGCATAAGACAATCATTGTATGTGACGACCGGATGACCAAGTGGTTAGAGAACCGGACTACGAAGCTTGAGGTCCGGGTTCGATTCCCAGCCGGGGCAGATGTTTGTATGAATCATACAAATGTTTGTTCTCGGTCTTGGATGTTTAATATAATATGTATCTATAAAAGTATATTTATCCGTTGGTTAGTATCCATAGTAGGTACAAGTAAGCATTGCTTAGTTTGGGACTAGGTCATTATGTTTATAAATTGCAAAAGTAGATCTGTACGTCGTTTACCTCTTCACTCTTAAATCGCTGAACCGATATAAATAATATTTGGTATGGAGATATTTCAGGACCCTAAAAAGCAAATAAGATCATTTTTATCCCGGAAATTGCAGTTCTCGCGGTATAGTGATAGATAAGCGAACTTTTATGAATGGAAGTCCTGTGGAACTTTTTGGTGTTTTGTAAACCTAGTTATAAAGCTTTGTTTCTTCTAGTTGTGACAAAGTCACTCATTATTCTTTTGCTTGTCGCGTAGCACGTTTTTTTGAATACATTTTGTTTTCTTCAGTTTAAAGCTTGTTTTACCTAAAATATACAATATCTATCAGGTTATGGGACCTACGCACGTTTTATAGCAAGTTTTAATCATTTCGCGGAAAAATATTATCTCTTGTAGTCCAAGATACGTCTTAAAAATGGCGTTGAACATTTCTTCAGTTTCTTCAATAGAAAATTATCTGGCGTAAGTAATTATAATACCTGGAAATATATGATGAAGATGATACTGATTCATGAGGAATTGTGGGACTATGTTGGAGAAAAAGAAGCGAAAAATGAAGATTCTAAAAAGGTTCAAAAGCGCTTGCGAAGATTGCTTTGTCGGTTCAACCGGTAGCGTTCCCGCACATAAGAAACGCTACGACGGCGAGACAAGCATGGCAAAACCTAGAAAAGGCATACGAGGATAAGGGTCTATGTCGAAGATTAGCGTTACTTCGAACGCTATTCGCTACAAAATTATGCGAATGTGACAGCATGGATTCCTACATCAATAAAATCATGGAAACATCGCAATTGCTGAGTGATATTGGTTCAGCATTAGATGATGACTTTGTCGCTGTCATTATGTTGAGTGGATTGACAATTGAGTATGAACCGTTAATAATGGCGTTAGAAAACTCAAATGTGACGCTGTCAACAGAAACCGTAAAAGGAAAACTTCTGCAAGAAGACCAACGACGGAATAAATGTGACGGCGGGACCGCGCTTGCTGTGCGAAAACCGTTTAAGCCGAAGTGTTTTAAATGTAAGAAAACAGGACATTATTTTAAGGATTGCCCAGAAAAGTCCGGCACCAAAACACAAGGCGGTAAGCAACGCAGTCCGGGTTCGAGTTCTAGCGGCGTCAAGTCCCCGTCAAAGGCGTTGATAACAGCTCTGTCTGTGGGAATCAAGCGAGACGTCTGGTACATAGATAGCGGAGCAACAAGTCACATGTGCAATGATCGCTGTGAGATGTTTGATTTTAAAAAGGAGAAGCCTAAAGAAGTGAATATAGCCAACGGAGATGTCTTGATGACAGCTGGTCGTGGATCGGTGCAAGTTACGTTGAAAGATAATTGTGTAAGGACGATAAGTAATGTATATTTAGTTCCTGAATTGTCTGTAAACTTGTTATCTGTCAGCGCTATGGTAAAGAAAGGTTACGATGTTGTGTTTAGTTCTGATGGGTGCATTGTAAGTGACGGTGAGGAAGTCCTAGCCTCCGCTACACTGAGAGATGGTGTTTATCAACTCGACGCCATAGAAGCAGGGTCTGCTTTGTGTAGTGTGGCAGCCTCGAAGGTTGCGTCCGTATCTTTATGTTTAGATACAGGTGACAGCGAGGCGCTGCGGCAGGAGGGTGTGGCTGCTGTTGAGCAGGCTGTACGTGCGCCGTCTACCGCTTCGCAGAGCCAGTCTGCGGAGACTCAAGAACTTTGGCATCGTCGCCTAGGCCACCTGAACAGCAGGAGTATGGAGCTGTTGAAAAAAGGTATGGCAACTGGAATATCATATAATAGTAGTGACTTTCGTAATTGTATTTCTTGTATTGAGGGAAAACAAACTAGATTGCCTTTCCCAAAGAAATCTGAAAGTAGGGCCAGTGAACTTTTAGGCTTGGTGCATAGTGATCTATGTGGTCCGATGCCGTGTGCATCGTTTGGTGGATCAAAATATTTTTTGACATTTATTGATGATTTTTCTAGGAAGACGTTTGTATATTTTCTTAGATGTAAAGATGAAGTTTTTGATTATTTTAAAGAATTTAAAGCCTTGGTTGAAAACCAGACTAATAAAAAGATCAAAACACTTCGTAGTGACAATGGTGGTGAATATATTAATTCAAATTTTCAGAACTTTCTGAAAAAACATGGGATTCAACACCAGACTACGGTTCCATATTCAGCACAGCAGAACGGCGTCGCGGAGAGAGGAAACCGCACGGCCATGGAGAAAGCGCGCTGCATGCTTCGAGATGCTGGTCTGAAGAAGGAGTTTTGGGCAGAAGCTGTTAATACAGCTGTCTACCTCAAGAACCGCTCGCCCACTAAAGCAGTGATGGGGTGTACTCCTGAGGAACGCTGGTCAGGTACACGGGCAAATGTTTCTCATTTACGTATTTTTGGTTGTCAAGCTTATGCTCTTCAGCAAAAACGGGATAAATTAGATCCGAAAGCTAAGAAGTACATATTTGTGGGATACTGTGATCAAACAAAAGGTTACAGATTGATGGATCCTGCATGTCCAACCAAATGTTTTAAAGCAAGAAACGTGACGTTTTTAGAAAATGTTTTTTGGGACGGCGAAAATAAGGTTCCTGGTTTACATTGTACACATGAATTGACGTGTAACAATGTTGAACGTCGTGTTGAGAATTTTAATAATTCTGTCCAATTGGAAACATCTAATGTGAGCTCTGATACGTCTGAAGTTAGTGAAATTCCTACAAACGCTCAGAGAATTAGTACCATCACAGTAGATGATTCTGTAAGCGAGAGTAGCGATACTCCAGATGATCCTGCCGATTTAACTTACTCCCCAGGTGATTCCACGTTAGAAAACTACTCTGGAATCTCGACTGACGAGTATGAGGAAGCTGCAGAGGAGTCCTGTTTAGTTCACAATTTGCGTAGTGAAGCAAAGGATCCTGAAACTGTGCAGGAGGCATTGACTGGTGCTGAAGCTGAGAACTGGAAAGCTGCGATGGAAGATGAGTATAAATCTTTCATAGACAATAAATGCTGGACCTTGACCGACAGAAGAAACGAGCAAAGACCGGTAAAATGTAAGTGGATTTTCAAGAAGAAACTCGGTCTTGACGGTGAAATACTGAGATACAAAGCTCGCTTAGTCGCAAAGGGATACACGCAAAAATATGGTGTAGATTACCAAGAGACGTTTTCCCCGGTAGTCAGGTACTCTACGATCCGTACATTATTGGCGCTAGCAGCGGAATTTGATATGAATATCGAACATTTAGATGTTAAAACAGCCTTTTTAAATGGAGACCTACGAGAAACCGTTTACATGGAACAGCCAGAAGGCTTTAAAATAAAAGGAAAAGAAGATAAAGTATATAAACTGAACAAGGCAGTATACGGTCTCAAACAGGCTTCAAAATCTTGGTATGAAAAGATAAATGGCGTATTAATTAATGTTCTGAAGTTTAAGCACGTACATTCTGAACCTTGTGTGTATGTGAAATCGAGTAACAATTCATTGATGATCATCGCCCTGTACGTAGATGATATAATTTTGTTCTCATCAGCTGGATGTCAAAAGTCGGAAATTAAAGAAAAACTTAATAGAGAGTTTGAAATAAAAGATTTAGGGCCAGCTAGTCATATCCTTGGCATGAGACTTCGGAGACAAG
Source organism: Choristoneura fumiferana (assembly GCF_025370935.1). Taxonomy (NCBI): domain Eukaryota; kingdom Metazoa; phylum Arthropoda; class Insecta; order Lepidoptera; family Tortricidae; genus Choristoneura; species Choristoneura fumiferana. Next base: position 323,927 of record NC_133473.1, on the reverse strand, counting down.
ATGGGAAAATCAAGTTAGACCAATCCAATTACATCAAGAAGGTACTTGACAGGTTTAATATGTCAGATTGCAAACCTGCTCGAACACCGATGGAAACTGGTATAAAACTTGTGAGGTCTACGCAAGGAAATGTACTAATGACTATCGTGGCTTAATAGGCTGTTTGATGTACATTGCGGTATGTACGCGGCCTGACATCGCTCACGCTGTAAGCTCGCTGAGCCAGTTCAACGAGGCTTACGACGAGTCACACTGGAAGGCAGCAAAAAGGATACTTCGTTACCTTAAAGGCACGATTGATTTTTGCTTAACTTTTCAAAAGACTGGGTTGACTATCAACGCATATGCGGATGCTGATTGGGCGGCGAACGAGACCGATCGTCGTTCTTACACGGGTTTTGTTTTTTAAAATAGGAAGCTCTGTAGTCTCTTGGGAGAGCAGAAAACAGAAGACTGTTGCTCTTTCGAGCACTGAGGCGGAATACATGGCGCTGTCTGACACGTGTAAGGAGGCCCTGTTTCTACGGCAATTCTTATTTGAAGTGCTTGGTAAGCAATTTAAAATTTCTATTTATAATGATAGTCAATCTGCACAGAAGTTGTGTTCAAATGCAATGTTCCACAGCAGAACTAAACACATCGATGTACGACATCACTTTATACGAGAAATCGTAAATAAGGGTACAGTAGTCATAAGCTATCTGTCTACTGATCAGATGGTGGCTGACTTGTTAACTAAACCACTGACCAAAGATAAACATGACAAGTTTGCATGTCAATTGTTTATTACTTAGTTAATTGTTTTGTTTATTTGATAGTGGTTTGTAAAGTGTTTAGTTATTTATGTAAGTGGATTTGTTGATTTATAATATAGTTTTATAACTAGTTTAAGGGCCAGTGTTGGAACTTTTTGGTGTTTTGTAAACCTAGTTATAAAGCTTTGTTTCTTCTAGTTGTGACAAAGTCACTCATTATTCTTTTGCTTGTCGCGTAGCACGTTTTTTTGAATACATTTTGTTTTCTTCAGTTTAAAGCTTGTTTTACCTAAAATATACAATATCTATCAAGTCCCGCGCAACAGCTTACTAATAGATAAAGTAAACAGCTTAGAACAGTTGAAAATCACCGACATTGTCGTTTAAAGTTTCATCATCATCATCCCAGCCTATACACGTCCCACTGCTGGGCACAGGCCTCCTCTCAGAACAAGAGGGCTTGGGCCATAGTTCCCACGCGGGCCCAGGGCGGATTGGGAACTTCACACGCACCATTGAATTGCTTCGCAGGTTTGTGCAGGTTTCCTCACGATGTTTTCCACGACGTTTAAAGTTTAATACCGAAAAAATGGATGGACTGATTTTTCCAAATAAATAGTTAAAAATCATCGAAAGAAAATTAGTTTTCACGTGAACTAAAATAATTTCCTTGCTCACCCGCGACCTTACGATAGCTAAGCTTATGCAAAATATGCGTGTTCATGCAGTTCCTCCACCTCCACACTGTAAGAACACACAAAAATCACACAAACCCATCTATCACCACCACCACACTACACTGACGCGTTTCGAACTCAACCAGAGCTCATCTTCAGAGTGACACAACCGTACACCATGCTACCAGTTGTTAGACTAACCAAACGCAACGCGTCAGTGTAGTGTGGTGGTGGTGATAGATGGGTTTGTGTGATTTGTGTGTGTTCTTACAGTGTGGAGGTGGAGGAACTGCATGAACACGCATATTTTGCATAAGCTTAGCTATCGTAAGGTCGCGGGTGAGCAAGGAAATTATTTTAGTTCATTGATATGGACCTCCGCAAAGTAACGCCTGATTCAATAAATTAGTTTTCACGTAAAAAACCGCGTCAAAATCGACCAGGAATTACATGATCTAATTCTTCCTCTATTTTACCAACGTACCTACCTCCAGGCGGGAGAAGCTTCTTCACCCTTATGTAGTTAGCGTTCCATTAGCCCGCACGAAGCAGTTTGTCTTTCACAATGCGAACTGCTAAGGAATGGAATTTGCTCCCGTCGTCTGTATTTCCGGATAATTAAAATCTAGGGCTCTTCAAGGCTGGAGTCAATAGGCTGTTACTGAACCAGTGAGATACACCTTTGGCCTCATCTGCAGTTAACATCAGGTGAGATAGGGGTCAATTACTGTCAGTTATATGTAAAAAAAATCACCTGCTTAAGAGCTACGGCGCCACAGAAAGACAGACAGATATTGGCGAACTTATTAACACCCCTTTTTGGCGTCGGAGGTAAGCAAGAATTAAAAATAATTACAAGATAAACAAAGGACAAAATTCCGTCATATTATTTTCTGCAAAAGGTTTCCATGAGCTTTTATCATGACAAGATAACAGTGTCCTGGATGAAATTCGCTCTAAATATACAGGCTGGAGGTGAAGGGCTAATGCAAAGGGCAGTCGTCCAGGTCTCAGGGGATGGGATTCAATAACGCTCTGTCCCTTTCGAGCCTCGCGTGCCGGTGGGGCCACGGAAAGGGAAACAATAATGTACAACTCGGAATTTACGCACAATACAACTCGTGACATACAACTTTCTTAATTTTTGATAACTTTTTGTTATGCCACGTTACTTTGTCACGAATAAATGATTTCTATTTCTATTTCAATAACGTGACAATCCGAAGCATTATTGCTTCCGATTATGCATGCCGTACAATATGATGGTCGCGCATTATCAGGGCGTACAAAATATTGCACGCGCTATAATGTACGTAGTGATAATGTACGACGTGATAATCTGAATCCAATCGATTCGATGAATTTTCGCCGCGGATGGAGCGAGCGCAGCGAGCGAGATCGATATAGTCGGAGCAGCAGGGCAGGAGTTTCGTAGTAGCTCTATCCTATGTCCTTATCAAAGTCTCAAATTACCTCCACCAAATTTTATTTCAATCGGTCCAGTGATTTGAGCGTGAAAAAGTAACAGACAGACCAATTTATTTTCATGTTTATAATTTTAATTACTATATTTTATGATTAATCGACTACTATTTTAGACAAGGAAAGTTAGGCAAAAATATCATTTTTTTCTTTCAAATTACATAAAAATCTTTTTGTTAATTTCAAAGTGTTTGAACTAGTGTTTTAAAAAATAAATGAGCAGTTCCGAACTCTCGCCGCCCTCGCGGCCAGCCCTCGCGGCCCGCCCTCGCGGCCCGCCCGCCCTCACTACTCTCTTATCAACACATTTCCACTCTTTTGACAACAATAGTGTTTTGTCGGCCGCGTCTATCGCGCCGCGTCGCGCGACCTTTATTACATTTAGATACGTATCGGCGTGTGCTATCCAGAGGAATCTGCTCTTTGTCACGATATTATAGGGAGTATTATGCGCTGTACATTATTATCTACGAATGAAGTGGGGAATCGTGATGTTATCGGAGTGATGAAAGTCAAATTTGATATATTTAAGTGAAAAAATGCAACTTACTTAATTGCTTGATATCTAAATACATACCAGTTAATTACCTAACAATAGACTTTGACATGCTGAGCTTATTCCTTAAGCCACATAATGAATGAATGTTTGTTTATATATATGGAATTTTCTCCATTTTTTTTGCCTATGCGAATTAATCTTTTTTCTTTCTTGCTTCCATAACACAGGATGAATTAACCTAGGATTCATCAAGGCTAGAGTGAATTGGCTATTACTAAACCAGTGAGATGTATCTTTGACCTCATCTGCAATTTTCAACAGGTGAAATAGTCACGGCTCAATTCCATGACTTCATGGATCTTCTTTTCGTCTATATTGTTCACCTCTAAGCATTAATATTATAAAACCAACGAAGTATCTTCAAATTGATCAAAGTCATATGATCATAAGAGCTTTTGGCACAATAAAAAAACACTGGCAAAAAACTACTTCACCCGTGAAATTTTTATTTTTACTCACATTCAATTGAATTTTGCAGGTAGGACCTTGTGCAGGTGGTAGGCCCTTGTGCAAGGTCCGCCCGGATTGCTACCACCATCTTGCTCGCTAATCCTGCCGTGAAGCAGCAGCTGGGCTACTACGAAACTCGAAAATCGAAGTTCGTGTCGTGCGGTCCCTCTGACACTTATACTATTTTATATGAGAGCGAGAGGGACGGTACAATACGAACTTCGAGTTTCGAGTTTCGTAGTGCTTGCACTGTTGTGTTTTGGCGTGGAGAGTAAGACAGCCGGTGAAATTACTGGCACTTGAGGTATCCCATCTTAGGCCTCAAGGTTGGCAACGCATCTGCAATACCCCTGGTGTTGCAGATGTTTATGGGTGGTGTTGATCTCTTACCATCGGAGACCCACTTGCTCGTTTGCCATCCAGTCGAATAAAAAAAAAGTAAAACTTTCTTAAGCCTTAAATTTCTTAATTTTTAAATAGTTTGTGTAGCGGCTCTTATTTTCATACAACTGGAAAGTGAGTGTTCGTTCTCTCGGTAAATTCGATTATGACTGAATATCTTGAGTGGAAAAAGGTATTTGGAACACGCATTCACTGGTCTATCTGTATAGCCCGGCATAGTCGGGACTGCCACAAATTTTTACGAGGGTGTGCTGCCGCTACAAAAGATGCAATTAACGTTTTATCGGTACTTCTGGACGCCGTAAAGCTGTTTTTATATAAATTCTTTTACGTCCCTAGAGAGCCATTGAGTTCAGACCCGGTGTTAATATGCAAAGGGAATTATTGTTCAGTTAGGTAACGGGTTAACCCCGGTGTTGAGATGAAACGTTTGAGAGACTAACACGAAGTGGGTTGTAGTTTGTTATTTTAACTACGGAGGATTGAAGTGTCAGTACAGATAGGTATAAATACCTAATAATAGTTATAAGTGACATCTATGTTCCTTACGGCACTAGACTGACTGTTTGGAACAAAACGCGCGGCGCATAAATCATCAATATTACTTTGACACAACCCCTGTCACAGACGTCAAAAAACTATAGTAAGAGGAAGTGAAAGGTTCACAAATCAGCGCTGTGAACAAATTTTATGCGCCGTTTTGATGTAAGAAACGTGCAGTCTATACCTACATAGATGTCGATGTAAATGCCTAAGGACAGCACTTGACACTACGTATAGATAAAATGATGTGGCAATGGTTTTCCTACAAATGTCGAGATAGGAAGGAAATATAATACAAAAAAACGAATTTCTTGCCGTAGTTACTTTGGCTGTTCCTTCGAAAGAACTATTGCATTTTTTGTGCACTAAGTAGTTCCCTTTACAAGAGTAGCTTCCTTTTGCAGTAGCACATTTATTTCTAGCAAAGGAACAAGAGCGAAAACAAAAATGCGGTTCTTCCTTCCATCTCTGGTGAAGGAGCTAGTGTGAAAAAAAACGAAATAGTTCTTTTGAAGAAACAGCCAAAGGAACTACCGCGAAAGATCCAAAAAATTAAGGATTTTGTACAAATTTCTAGGTATCTATCAGTGCCCGAGTGCTGAGCCTCTCTTCAAAGTAAAATGCAATCAGCAATGGGTTCATTTTAGATGGGGTAACCAAAAGTACCCTAAAGGTTTTTAGGTAACGGCAATTTGTATTGCAACACCTTTTCTCACGGCTGTATGTTTTCATCTCAGCACTCAAACATAATTATATTAAACACATTATAATACTAAAGTAGTTTTTTTACATCGCCAACCTCTAACGGTAGATATTCTAAATCTGTGCCAAAAATCATGCAGCCTTTGATACAACGTGACATTACTCGATGACTCATGAAAAATAAGTCAGAAGAGGATAACGAAATTACAATTACCTTCAATTGTAGCTCACGGCGTTCATATCGTATATCAGTGTATATAGGATGTCCCACGGCAGTGCCACGTGAAGGGAAAGTACATATTAAATATTGAAGATTTAAACCACTCTTGTTTACACCAAGATAAATCTCTCTCCAGACGGATGTTATGAAAGTTTTAATGAAAGAAAAGTTAATTTTAAAAGCAATTTAAACTGTCATCAAAGGTTTTTGAATAATCCCCTGTCTAGATCAGGAATCGATCTCACATTAATTTTCCTGAGATTGTAAATGATATGTTAAGAAATTAAAAAAAAATCTTTTATTTTAAATGCTATGTTATTTGAAAGAAAAAATCTTATGATTAAGCTTTTTGATCCGTACCTATCGTAAAACTAAGGGTATTTCTATACCATTTGGCGGGTTCAATTCCCAGTTACGACAGCGGTTTATTAAAAAATCTTTGAATGCTTTTATTGTTTTTAAAATCAAAATGAATAGGTAAGTATTCTTGCAATAAAATTTCGTATCTAAATATTTGACACACTTTCTCTCCACGTGACTCATCCATTGGACACCCTATTTGGGGTGTAATGAATTTGCCACCTTTTCTTTCTGCTCCAGATCAGTCGCGTGATTTCAAGGAGCTCGCGGGATTCAATCAGCGCAAAGCCTGCGGGTGCGGATCCCGTGCTCTCCTAACGGGATTAGGCACCTGTGGGGTCTTGATTATGTAGCTTTTTATCGCACGAGGCCGCATTGGGTCAGGGTTGGCTTGGCTTTAATTTTGCTACATCCTATAGGTAGTTAAACCGCGATACAATGCAAAAAATGGGTGTTGTATGGCTTACCCGTGTATCTGTTTGTGTCATCATAGCTCACAAGCGGATGGACTGTTGTAATTGAAAGCTAGTTTATCCAGATTGTTCTTGCTAGGTTTCCTTAAAATCTATCAGCCGTTTATCGAATTTTGAATGACAGTGGACAGTTTCTAAGTGGATTATTTTAGACGTTTACTTTTCTAAGAGGAAGACGCATAAATAATCATAAATTGGACACGTATAAAGTTTACCAATTTCAAAACCATAGCATCCTGAAATGTATATCAAGTACCTAACCATGAAGCTTTTCGATTCCGAAGACAAGTTTTCGTCTGCCGCCCCACAAAGTTAACCCTTACGTACTCATACATGTCTTGCTCTGCACGCAGAGCGGTACCGCATTTTAAATAACTGTTTAGAGGCGTCTACACATTACACCCGCGTCAAACTATGACCGTAGTAGCAAAGTGCCAGGCAAAATATATTCTTTGTATTGAAAAGAATGAGATGATGCTCTCTACCACGTTTCGTACCCAACGGTCGCCGTCGCATGCCATGTATGCGTTTGATATTTTGTTTGAAACTCCGTCTGACACTGTCCTATAACGGTCATTGCTTGATACGGTGTAATGTAGAGACCTTTAGCTTTAAACTTTTTGATATGCTATGACGTTTATAGTCCTTGCCTTATCTCCGGAAGACATTTTTTTTATTAGACTGGATGGCAAACGAGCAAGTGGGTGTCCTGATGGTAAGAGATCACCACCGCCCATAAATATCTGCAACACCAGGGAAAGAAAGAAAGAAAGAAAAGTTTATTTTGGCTCCAAAATGTACCACCTAAAACTAAGACTAGAACTAGCACTAAAACTATGTTACTAGGTGACACGGCAGGATACCAAAAAGGGTCTCCACTCAGCATGTGTTGCCGCACATTATGTGCAGTAACGCTGGTTTTCTGTGGAGCCCAAACGTTAAATAAACATATATGCATGAGCCAGTTCCTTTGCCCCAGTCAGACGGAGAAAAAAAAATAAAATTAAAAAAAAAAGAAATTAAAAAATTAAAACCATAGACAAAGGGAGAAGTGACGTGGCTCAGTGTAAAAGATAATAATACTTATACTGCTGTCGTGGCAATAAATAGTAATTTTTAAACATTTTCTTTTGCGATGCGATGCCTCCGACAAAAGGAACTGGCTGGTAAAGATTATAATTTACACCATTTACATATTGATCAACACGGACCAGTACCAACCATATCAATTACAAACAGACAAATTGAAGAAATGAAAGTGAATAAGTATAAAACTACTCGTAAAAAACAGACCACAGATGAGTGGCGGCATGAAACTTTGTTGTGCAACCCGGGTACAAGACATCACGCATATAACAGAACGGGACGCAAACACAGGTATGTATATTAATAATATGACCTAAAAAAAAGAATTCAATTCAATTACAGCGCACAAACTAGTATATTACAGCAAGCCTCCTGCCTCCGCCAAACTATATGTTCCTGTTCTCTGAGTCCACATTATTATTATTATTATTATTTTTGCAGGTTCCAGATAGGCGGCAGTAAGCTGCTCCAATGTGTTGGCAGCAACGCGGCACCTAAAGCCAGGAGATGAGACAAAACACTCACCGCCAAAAAGGATGGGACGCGAAACACTGGTATGAATTTAATTCTTATGTATGACCTAAATACATACAAACTATATACAACTGGTGTCAAGAGCCAAGGATTCTTAGCTCTGTTGGTGTATGCACATATGTGCTTTGATTTAATTCTAAAGCTATGTATATTTTGTAGGGGGGGGGGGGGTGTTGTGTAGGGGTATTGCAGATGCGTTGCCAACCTAGAGGCCTATGATGGGATACCTCAAGTGCCAGTAATTTCACCGGCTGTCTTACTCTCCACGCCTATCAACCGTATACGGATCACAATAGTAAATGTAAGTCACATTAGACGCACCGTGTTGACGCCGGTATGCGTCGTCGTTAGCCGGCTGATGGCCGCTCCGCGCCCGTTGCTTTAATTACAGACCGTGTTGCGGTAACAGTAGTAGATAGTAGTGGTGTACTGCCGTTTCAGCAAAATATTTTTCGCCAAATTTAACTTCCCAAAAACTTATCGCAGTAGTTTCATTTCCCAAACGAATCTTTAGCATATTCACATTTCGCATTTGATTCATTTGGTCAAGTTATCATGCGGCATAAATTTACATTGTCAAGTTTTATTATGACAAACGTTTATTAAGCAAACGTTTTCTTTTGGCTAATATTATATTCCAAAAACATGTTTGTTCAAAATTACACTCCGCACACGAACCAACTACAGAAACCAACTGCTACCAGAAAAGTAGATTAGGTTAGGTTAGAACTGCGTCCCCCACAGAAACGAACTGCTACCAGAAAAGTAGGTTATTATGCCATGCAATATTTTAGGAAGACTGCTTTATGCCAAATGATATATTTGACTTAATAATACTTGGTAATATGAAACATGACTAAGTAATTATTTTTGAAACAATAAAATTGCGATAAGTTGTTTTAGCAAATGATTTTTTGCCAAATGATAATTTGAGTAAAATATTTTGGAATGTGATACTATGGAAAAAGTTTTTTTCCCATACATTAGTAATCCAGTAGTAGTACATTATGAAAACGAGCTGAAGAAGAAGAAGAAGAAGAAGAAGTACATTATGCGTGGACGCATGGGAAACTTTTGTAAGGGGGCATTTCTATCTACCGTTGTACCCTGAGTTTATCTCTCCGATTTCGACAAAATTTGGGAGGTAGACTCAGTCCTTGATTCCGAGCTGGAAAAACAGGGTCTCCAGATGTGTCTCCAAAGTATTGTATGGATGTGTCCGTTTTGTTACGAAAAATATTAAGAAAAATTCGTTTAACTCCACCAGAGTTCATTATCAGAGGTAAGGTCGAAGTAACGTGAGAATTGGTTTATCTAGTTTTCTTATGATTGTTATGTGTACCAATAATGTAACCCAATCCTCACGAACAATAAAATTATTTGAATTTGAGGGTCATTTTCAAAACGATCTAAAGGGTGTTATAAGTTTGACCGCTGGTTTACTAATGATTCGGCGAAAATTATTTAGCAAAATATTAGCTCCCAAACTATTTATCCCATATTTTTATTTAGGCGAAATGTTATTTCCCAACTCAACATTTCGCACTGATATCATTTCCCACCTAATCATTTGATAAATTATTATTATGCAAATTATTACCTGGGATTTTTTTAAGATGTCGTTTATGTTTTGGTCAAACGTATTGTTTGGCATACCTTAACTTAGCAACATATTGAATGGCATACGACCTACTTTCCTAGTGACAGTTATCCTGGCTGCTATAAAAAAAAACCTAACATCGAAGGCTAAGGCGGGAGCTACGCTGAACCTAAACTATCCAAGTCACTTCTGCTCCGAACCGTCATGCTCGCTCGCTTCGCTCGCTCGCACAAATTTTAAAGTAAAACCTTGCAATATAAAAATTGGCCAAATGTTATTTGACAATTTGTTATTCGCCTTAGCCAATCATTTGCTACATAATTATTTGCCACATAAAAGTGTGATGAAGTAAAATTTAGCAAATAAAATTGTTGCGTAATAAGAAAAATGCGGAGTAAAGTTATGCCAACGAATTGTTTGCCAAATGAAACTTTGGCGAAAGATTGGTTGCTAAGTGAAATTTGGCGAAACATATTTCGCCGAAAAGGCAGTACACCTTGACCGCTATTTGTGTCTGTGGCACCATAGCTCTTAAACGGGTGGACCGATTCGAATGCGGTTTCTTTCATTTGAAAGCAGGGTTTTAATAGATTCTGATCATCTTTAAGTTCTTTTAAAACGTTAGCTTATAATTTCAACATTTAAATATCATCTTATTGATCTTCATTCGCATCTGTATCCGCATCCTCATCTGCACTGACATCTGTAACAATCAGAACCTTTCCCGAACGCCACTCGACAGGGCAACAAAGGCACCGTATCTTGATAGCGCTTCTGAATATTTTATACGGTATTGTTTTGCTTTTTTGTCAAGTATTAACGGTCGCTCATATTTCAGAGCAATATATCGTATCATGTACTCGATTTTTCAGGAGCAGTATTGATTTATTGAGAGGTTTATCATGGTCAGCAGCAAAATAAAAGGTGGCTGGAAAAAACTATGCCATAATACGTGTTTGAGAGCTCGAATTGTAAGCGAAGCGTTTCCGTTTCAGCTTAGGCAAAAATGCTTTCGTATGTCTGCCCAAAGTTGTCTACTCTCCTCTACCAGTAACATCGCTCTTTGAATCGCTTCTAGTAAAAAGCAGGTTCAATAGTTAAATGATTTATTCTACTTACTATAATAATAATAATAATGTTTATTGACAAATAGTTACATTATTAATAGTTATCACATGAGATGTAGGGTGATTAGTCTAAATATACGACACCCTGGTATCTAAACTAGGCTGAGCCTGTGTCTTAGATACCCATTGACATCTATGTGCCTTAGGGTACTAGACTGGCTGTTTGGCATGAAACGCGCGGCGCATCAATTATCAATATCCCCTGTCACGGACGTCAACAAACTATAGTGAAAGGTTCACAAATCCGCGCTGTGAACTAATTTTGTGCGCCATTTTGATGTAAGAAACATACAGTCTATACATAGATGTCTATGTAGACACCAGTTCCTTCCTATGCCGTTACTAATTTATTAACTATGTGTTGGTGTTTAATAAAGATGCATTATAATATTGTATTGTACTTTTTCCTTTTTATTCCTCATTTCCTGCAGCAATTTGACAACTGATAAAATGATGATTTATGGTCCTCATACCTTAAAGGTGCAGCACTTCGAATAGATAACATAGAAACACACGGTAAGCGTATGTCGCTTGTCTCTCGCGGGGCTGTAACTTTTTGCAGGGCCCAAAGCACTCCATTGCTAAAGCATTGCTAACGTTCGGTCTTACCTCTCGCCTACCATCTCGAATTGAGCGCTGAGAACATGCTTTATATTGCAAAACTGTCGCTAATAACGCTAGCAATATGTAAATTTCTCATCAAAATTCAGTAATCTGAAACATCCGCCGTGACATCGCTACGGCAAATGCGTGGAATTCTAATGGCAAGCGAAATTAATACGCACCTTAAACAACCCAACAACTTAATAAAGCTTTTCTCAATAAGTTTACATACACATATATAAAATCACGCCTCTTTCCCAACGGGGTAGGCAGAGACTACATCCTTCCACTTGCTACGATTCTGGCATACAACTCTCGCTTCCTCTACATTCATCAATCTTTTCATGCATGCACGTCGGTTTAGAGTAATCCTGACCTCAATAAGTTTACTTGCACTATAAACGACCTTTTAAATAACTTAATAAAATTATTTAGATTCTTCTAAGCGGGATGTTAATTTTTTGGACCGTATTGTCGTTGGATAAGGTTGGAAGTGGGTTAGATGGGTGTCGGTTTTCTCAGGTGGTTCGTAAGTGAGGCATTAGGCTGCGATCGCTCATTAATATGAACGCGCTAAAGTATTGTCAATTAGCTTTGCCTGGGGCGCGGCGCAGTGGCCAGAGTGGAAACAGTAAGTAGGTACTTATTTATAATAAATGCTACGAGCTTGAGGTCCCGGGTCCATTCGGGGCAGATATTTATATTGAATAAAATAATTTAAGTTAATTACAAAGTCAAAATAAAAACAATAAGCATTAAATTAATAAAATCATTCTAAACTTTTTTTTATTCGACTCCTGATGGTAAGAGGTCACCACCGCTCATTAATATCTGCAACACCAGGGTATTGCAGATGCGTTGTCAACCTAGAGGCCTAAGATGGGATACCTCAAGTACCAGTAATTTCACCGGCTGTCTTACTCTCCACGCCGAAACACAACAGTGCAAGCACTGCTGCTTCACGGCAGGATTAGCGAGCAAGATGGTGGTAGCAATCCGGGCGGACCTTGCACAAGGTCCTACCACCTGCAAAACTTTAAATACTTACATAAAATAAAACCTAAAACTAAAACAAATTAAGAGTACCCCTTAGGCAAGGTCCCGAAAGTGCTGGCAGCGTGTCCTCTTTGAATAGCTAAGCTACTTAATTCTTTCTCCGAGGAAGCTGCCAGCTCTTCGGTCTCCTGTGACGTCTGCTAGGACACCACGGACCAAGTGTCTCGACACCGAATGGGAAAAAGTCGTATTCGGTGCCGAGACCCCTATATTTGGACATTTTTACGGTTACCGGCTCTGTTACGGTTCCATGTTCAGTTCCAGTTCATATTGAACTAGCCTTAACCCGCGGCTTCGCCCGCATTAGAAATAGCTTAATCTTACTTAACTGTTATAAATTATTCCCGTGCAAGTTTTTGAAATATACAACAACAATACAGTTCTTTGTTTATCTGTACGCCAAGTTTCATGTCAATCCCTTCAGCTGTTATTGCTTGATTGAGTAACAAACATACAAACATCCAAACATCTTCACAAACTTTCACATTTATTTTATTATTAGCATGAAGTTATCACCAAGGCACCCCCAACAGGGCGCAGCAGCGCGGCAGGCAGAATTAAACGTAATTTGTTGATTTAATAACGGTTTTATTCTGATTTTCCTACGATTTTCCCCAAGATTATAATATTAGTAGGATACCTTAGAGAAGTTGAACATTTCCCGACATTCTCTTTTAAAATTGAAATAACTCAAAAACAGATGAACATTAATAGTTAAAACATAGCTACAAACTAGTACGTAAAAAACTGCATTGAAGTATGAGAGCTAAATGCCACAGACACAAAAGACATACAGACAGACAAACAGACATTGGCGTCTAACTTATAACACCCCCCTTTTTGCATTGGGAGTTAAAAATATGAATGTTTTGCATTTTTTGCAAGTTTTGCATTTAAGCATATTAAACTTTGACTGTATAGTTTGTCTAGCCTGTGTTGGTAAGTAATCTGCCTATAGCACAAGTTTGATTTAGTTTGGAAATAGGTTAAATTAATCCAAAAATTGTAATACCCAATTGTGTTACCTACTGCAGCATTCTGCTCTGTGCTCTGGCTCGGTTTAAAAGGAGTTCAACCGTTTATCGTCAAGCGCCTAATTCTAAAGCACTTACATTAATTAAATTGGAGTCTGAAAAACATCTGTAAACTCGCAAAAATAAACAGAGGTGTAGTTTAAATTATTCCATGTTCACTCGTGTTTGAAAAGAAGGATTTGAGCTAATTAAATTCCGTAACGAATGTTCATTTATTCCAATATTCTAGGCTTTTCCCGGCCCTGACCTGTCAGAAATTTATTTTTTGCCTGTATTTTAAATTTAATAAGTTTTTACCCGATTACGGCAAAGCAGGTGGGTTGTGATTTTGACTGGGTATGTATGTAACAAAATCGTTCCATTCTTTTTAAATATTTATTTGTCTTAAGCGCAGGACGCAAAATTATAATGAGATGTTGACCAGCGTTTACTTTTGGCTGCTGTCAATATTTTATAAACTTGTCCCCGTGGCTTTGATCATTGAATTGACATCCCGAAATTGTACTAAAGTGCCATTGGAATTTCGTGAATAAATCATAATTATCATACTATTCTATTCTATTCACTGACTGAGCAAGCGTAAAGCGCGGGTAAAGCATCTCAGTTTCTGTTTGAACAAAAATGCTTTCGTGCGCAGCTGTCTATTCTTCTCAACAATGTGTCGTAAATAAATATGATAACTTTGTTAAAAAAAGAATCAGCTTTTTTTTAAATGTCGGAGTCATGTGAGTTGAAAACGTTGAAGATGTACTGCTCACAGAGTTACTATTATTAGTAGCTCATCATCATCATCATCATCGGCCTATCTTAGTCCACCACTAAGCATAGGCCTCTCCAATTGCACGCCACTGAGCACGACCCTCGGCTATTCTCATCCAGTTCTTGCCAGCCACCTTGCAAAGAACATCGCTCTACCTAGTCTGAGGGCGTCCCACGCCACGCTTGCCGATTCGCGGTCTCCACTCAAGAACTCGTTCACCCCAGCGGTTATCGCTTCTTCGACTGATATGGCCGGCCCACTGCCACTTCAGCTTGCATAGCTGGTGAGCGATGTCTATGACCTTAGTTCTCTGTCGAATCTCCTCGATCCGAATTCGATCCTTTATAGAAACTCCAAGCATAGTCCTTTCCACAGCTCGCTAAGCGACTTTAAATTTGTGGACCAGCCCAACCGTGAGCGTCCACGTCTCGGCACCATATGTCATGACAGGTATGACGCACCGCTTGAAGACTTTTGTCTTCAGGCTTTGTGGAATTGGCGATATAAAGACTCGACGAAGTTTCCCATATGCTGCGTTAGTTGTACTCTTCTATTGGCCTCTTCCTCGAAGATGTTTTTACCCAACTGCAAAGTTATATTATAAGTAGATATAGATAAATCACTTAACTCTTAAAAGAAACAAAATCTACCACCTGTTCGAGTCTATCCGTACCAACAGCATGCGTCGTTTTTTTTTATTTTACTGGGGTTAGCAAGGGTCGTGTCTTTTGGCATTTGTTTTGCAAAAAACGAGACTGAGTTAATGTTATTAATTAACAGTTAATTTGTTCTACACAGGAATTAATTACTTTTTTAGCTACAACTTTTTACATCTACTTAAAATGGAGGGCGCGAAGGTTCTCGTTTGAAATAGGTCATTGTTTTTAAACGTTATACTCGTGCCGAGTGTTTTCCAAGTTTAGCTGGCATCCAACATTTTTAGAATTACTAATTTTTTAGGGTTTTCTACCTCAATAAGAAAAAACGAAGCCCGTGTAGACTCACTCTGTTGTTCATCTGTCCGTCTGTAAAGACCGTTTTTTTCTACAAAACGTGTATAACACGAAACATAAACGTGAATAACAAGTATCAAATACATAAATCCGAAGCAGCGAAAAATTTAAGTTTCTAAATCAACGCAATCAAAATAATTAATTCATTAAAAAGTTGTGGGGGTGATTTTTTTTTCTCACCCAACCCTATAGTGTGGGATATCGTTGGATAGGTCTTTTAAAACCATTAGGGGTTTGCTAAGACGATTTTTCGATTCAGCGATTTGTTTGCGAAATATTCAACTTTAAAGTGCAAATTTTCATTAAAATCGAGCGTCCCCCCCCTCTAAAATCCAAACCGGTGGGTGGAAAAATTTGAAAAAATTCAGGATGGTAGTAAGTATATTAAACTTTTCAGGAAAACTATAACGGCTAAGTTTGCTTGAGAATTATTAGTAGTTTAAGAGTAAATAGCAGCCTAAGATATAAAATATACCTAAACTATGGAAGATTCCGTATAAAATACGAAATCCTTAGAAAAATATTACTTATTTTTTTCGTAATGGCTACGGAACCCTATTTCGGGCGTGTCCGATACGCTCTTGGCCGGTTTTTATTTTGTTTAACACAAACCTTTTCCTGACAATAACGAACACAAAAAAAAGAATTACACGCGTACATACATTTCGGTTATTCATTTTTATTTATAGATAGATTATAATTGAAAATGTTCTCCAGCTCCGGGAAGTGCCAAACCTTGTTTACGAGTTTAAATTAACTTGCTTATGACTCTGAATAAACAATTTTCATAACAGATCAATATTCGCAGCAAAACAACCGAGGAACAACAACATTCTAACGAGGCTTATGCTTAAAGACTGATTCAATGTTCAGCAAATCCCACTAATAATTATAAATAATATGCGAAATTTCAGTGTGTCTTTGTTACTATTCACCCTAAAACGGCTGAAAATGTGACACAAAAATAGGTATAAAGTTTTTGAAGTGAATCTGGATTCGATTTGTAGCATTCGAACATGGCGGATGTAGACAATATCTAATTTTGCTATTTCTGTTTCTTTGGCTAGTTGAAGTAAAATTTTGATGGTGTTTTATGCGGCGATTAACCTTAACAGTGAACAGTGATCACAAAATTCTATATTGCTCTCGTATCTGACATTTTTAATGCGCAAGTTGTCTCCACGTGGTTTCTGGAATTTTACTATCAATTTGCAAAAACTACAATCACCGTACAACGTCCCTCTCAAAGAGAGTTTACTTTGACACTGGCGAAATTGTCCTATTAATTAGGGCAGAAAAGCCATATTTTAAAAGAGAAGAAGAAGAAGTGAATCTGGCTTGTCACGGGATTTAAAGTGTGTGGTTGTAGTAACAAAATCTGAAATAATGTATACATCCAAATTGGTTAATATCGATAATAGAAAGCTCTTGAAACTGTTAGTACACAGAAAAACACAAAACAAAGGTCAATATGCAGCATGATTTTGAACTAAACTAAGTATTTTATAAAATTTACTGAGCGGCAAAAATTCTGGCCCCCAAATGTATGCAGAAATAGGTAATTTTGTATGTAGAGTGGGCAAAATTTTGTACCAATGAGTAAGTATAATAAGTTAATTACATTTTCACACCTCTCCTTCAGAAAAGTAACTTTTCCTCCCTGTCGAGAGGGAGCAAAGTGCAAATTTTCTGTTCAAGGCTTTTCTAAGTATTTTATTTATTTTTTGAAGTTGATAATTGTAAAGCCACGCCATTTTCTATGCTGGTTGTTCTTTAATAATATTTAGAATATATTTTTTCAAGTTTCTTAATGCTCGGTGTGAAAAGTTGTATGAGCCACTCGGGAGCAAAATTATTTTCATCTTGGGCGTTAACACTTGAATCCCTCATTACGCTCAGGATTCTATTGTAGAATCCTTCGCTACATTCTAGATTCAATGTACGCCCTCGCCGTAAATACACCATTTTGCTCCCTTGTGACACAAATAACTATTAAACAAATTCTTGCGATAAACTTACATGCCTAATTATAATTTTATTTACAGGTCACCTGATGGGAAGCAACCACCACCACCTATGGAATGGACAACCGCAACACGAAAGATATCACGGGCGCGTTTCTGACCCTTTGGGAGACTGTATACTATACAGTCCCGTATACTATACGAGCCTATACAGGTATAGGCTCGTCTAAACAACATGAACTAAAATTGCGCATGGAGAATTACTCATCTGTCACGCAGTACACAGCCCCAAAATACTTGGATGGAGACCACTATAATATATTTTGGGAATTATCATAAAAAAAATATATGTCAGACCTAATGTTTCTCGCGAGAAAACTTTAATATGTAACAAAAAAAACAGTCAAAGTTGAAGATGGAAATTTGACATGACTGAATAAAATGAAACAGCAACGTGAAGCTGCTAATTTGCAATTTTAGCTTACGACTCAACTCCTTCTAGAATCCCGAAAAATAGAGACAAGAAAATGTTTTTTCCTCTTGAAACATTTTAAAAGCATTGAAATGTTATAAAAGTTTATGAGCCTCGCCGGCGCCGCCCGGCCGCCTGATAAAAGCATTCTTTAGATCGAGACCAATCAGACAAGAACTGCTGGAAAAAACTAATTGACTTGAATATTAATGACTGTTTGAACATTTAGTAAAACAGACGGACAGTTTTCAAACTCATAGATATATTATGTTTTTACTGTCTCGATCAGAAAACTTTAATCACTTACAATAGTTCTGTGGAAAGGTTTTGGAGGTGAAATTTTCTTCAATCAATGGATCTAGTGGTTGGTGAGTACAATCAAATTCGGAAATATCGAATTCATGTTTTTATTTACACAGTTTTTCAACAACAGTATTTTCCGTGTAAGCAATACGACATCTCCGTAATATCCGTCCACTTCGGGAGCCCTTTTTATTTGGTTGTTTGTACCGGCGACTCGTCCGGCCAGAGCCGGATGTCCGCCGGCAGCCGTCGACTCCTCGTAAAATCTTATGATTCTCAGATCAGCCAAAGGATTAAAGGAAGGAAATGTCTCCAAAGGATCCTACACGTTGTAAGGTGTTGGTATTTTTGTAATGTCAGCGGACCGAAATAATTAAAGGCTCTAAGGATAGTCAAGATGCTTACTACATAAATTCCTCGTAGACAGATTCGCGGGCGAGAGCTGGTATTTTTTTTAAGTTTATACAACTCATTACGTGCACTTCAATACCAACTCTATCAACTCGTCTACATTCTAGTGAACAGCGGCGAACGGCAAAACATTACTAATAACTAGACTAAGTTTTTGTATGGAATCTTATTTAATGTGTTTTTTGGCAACAAATGTTTTTTTTTTTCTTTATAACTACTGTCTACAATATCACAAACTAACACAGGCTGGTCGTAAACAACCCCCTCCCTCCTTTCACGACGCCAATAAATCATTTATTTTTCATCTCCGATAATAAGCTCGAATCCGCGCGTGAAAAGAATATTTGCACGAGCCGACGTGTTTTATGATAACACCAGGGGGCCTACCATGATCTTTTCATAAACGATCCAAACGCAGAGCAGTTCAATTTAGGCACCTAAACTATCGTCGAAATTGGTACCACTACGTTTATTTCTCAGAGCTGAGTCTCAATGGTTTACAAGTGAATGAAAGAAGATATTGTCTCTGGTCCGAAACTGAAACGCTAAGTCGCGAAAGGGATGCCGCTATATGCAAACCAAAGAGGAAGGAGGCAAACCAAATATTGTATACTAAAACCTCTTTATTTTGGAAAACCATAACTCTGTCATTCCGTGTTCTTAGCAACCGTTGTGTTGATTACAAATAAATGTTTACGCTGTCACTAATCCGTGAGTCTCTTTTCTCACTGAAAAAATAGTTTTATCAATGAGGAGTTAAGAAGCACAATGTCGTGAGTGCCTATGAAAAGTTATAAAACTTGAATAAAAGTTTAAAAGTTAGGTAAATTTGTCACTGAAGCGATTCAATTCCCTGGTACGAAAACCGCTTGAAGTGAGTGAATGAAAATGTCTGTATTGCTGTCGCTGAACCGTGCTTGAACTGAATCGCAAAAGTAACGTCGTGGTACGAAATAGCGATGCAGTTCAGTTTAGAGCCTAAACTGAATCGTATTAAGAGAGCGTGGTAGGCCCCCTGGCCCTTAGTATACTACGAAGTATAAAATTAGAACATCTTATCTTGCCGAGACTGAGAGGGACGGTACCATACGAACTTCGATTTTCATTGGATTCGATTGTCATTGGAATTCACAAAAATTTAAAAGTGGATTTTATTATCGTTGCATATAAAGCACCCGTACTAAATTTTTAACAGTACTAATAATAATAATTAAATTCATTTATTCAAGTAATATTATGACTCATTTTACAATACGAGTAATTCATTCGGGTTCCTTCGTATTCCGGTTGAGATCCAACTTTCGCCAATGGAAATACATTATTCACTATATACTCTGAATAGTTCACAGTTTCAGAATCAAACATTGGTGAAACAATCATTTGATTATATAGTGTACAGTTGAGGAGAAAGAAGATGACTTTATAGTACCTAGTCACTGTATGCCACCTGTTAACTTTATACAAAAGCTTAAACATTAAATGACAGGCAACAAGGTACTAAAGTGTAATAGTTTTTTATACAATTGTATCGTAATAGGGGTCCTTAAAAAACGAATGTGGTTTCATAATAGCATAATAGGGTCACTAAGGCCTAATTACATAAAGTTGCATACAATATTTTATCTATATCCATATATTAAATCCTCTATCATGTGTTCGAGAAACATTGAGAATGACCTGCATTAACGAGAACTAGGTAGGTATGTCAGCCCCACGAGCTGCGCGCGCGACGACTGCTGCTGCTCGTGCGCGCGTCGCGGCGCGCCCCGGTGCTGTAATGATGTATGAAATCTCATTACGATACTAGATATCTGTATCGTAATGGCCATTACGATACAGCCGTGTTCATAAAGGAATCCAATGTCGTAATGCTGGTCATTATCTATGGTTTTTTAACGCATAATGGAGGACTTACTATATGGATGTAGATAAAGATAACTTTGATCTCGGCTGTATTTCTTAAAAACTAAAGTACTTCCATGCCATAATGTTTAAATATTGAAGCATATTGCTGTAGCCACCCATCGTAGGCTGGTATTTGCCTCTAGTCCGGCCTCGTATGAATAATAACATTATTTATTATGGACTTAATCCGTTCGCGGCGTCACATTATGTATCTTGCTGTGGCGTGGCGTGAATGATATATGGAGGTCCTGCCGCGCACACAGGACGCACACACACACGCACACACACACACACAACGCCGCAGATTGATGGCACGACAACCATTATCAACACTCTTCCACCAACCCTCATAATTGGGCATAAAATAATTTGATGTTTTTATTGTGAATAACGACTGTTTTCATTTTGCACGTCAGCTGAACGGACGAGAAATACATTTAAATAAGGTTAAATATTATGGTTTAGACAGTTTTTGCTCGTATTTTTTTCTAATAATAAGCAAACACGAATCCAAATACGCTCGCGTGAATTTGTAGTGAATGTGTTGGTTAATGTTTTATAGCTCTATTAAAT
Source organism: Choristoneura fumiferana (assembly GCF_025370935.1). Taxonomy (NCBI): domain Eukaryota; kingdom Metazoa; phylum Arthropoda; class Insecta; order Lepidoptera; family Tortricidae; genus Choristoneura; species Choristoneura fumiferana. The sequence continues at coordinate 302,863 of NC_133473.1, read as the reverse complement.
TTTCTGCTTGCCATTTGTTACTTGTCTTAGGTATCTACTCGCTTTCATTCCGATTGAATATTAGGATGAAGTTGAGACTGTAATTTATAACACTCGACAGCCACCGCAGGCAAGGTAGGGCGAAGAGATGACGAGATGACCTGACGTGGAACTGAGCGAGTGACCGTATATAACTCTGGATTGGAGTCGTGGACGTCAAGAGGTTATTAATAATAATAATATAATCTGCTTTCCTAAAAACGAATTATCTTAAACTAAAAATTCAAACAAAAACAAATTATTTAAAGGAGTCCCTTTAGGCAAGGTTCCAAAAATCGTGGCAGCGTTCCCTCCCTGAATAGCTAAGCTATTTAATACTAGCTGTTGCCCGCGACTCTGTCCGCGTAGTATTCGTTTATCGCTATCCCGCGGGAACTATGCAATTTTCCGGGATAAAAACTATCCTATGTCCTTCCTTCCCCGGGACTCAAACTAATCTTTATACCGAATTTCATCTAAATCGGTTCAACCGTTGAGACGAGATTGAGTAAGAAACATCCAAACATCTTCACAAACTCGCATTCATAATTTTAGTAGGATAGTAGGATTTTCATGCTCTTCAACATAAAAGAGATATTTACAAATTTGACATTATCTACAGCATATATATATATACATCTCTGTTATTCTCAGGTTTACATAAACGGTTTACAGGTTGTCATAAACTTCATGGTTGTGAACAGAACAGTGTCGTGTTTCTACTAAACAACTTAATCTACGAACTAAACTCAATGCCTAGAAACATGTTAATCGCCGCTAAGTTCTCGTGGTATCGGTTAGGGCAGTTACACTCAAGGAAACTGAATCACGTACCAGGGTGGAACCTTTGTACTACTAATGTTATGTTGAAATCATAACGAAATTTGTTATGAAAAGGTTCCGCACTCTGGAACGTAATTCAGTTTCCTTGACTGAACGTCCTTGAAGCATCCCTTTATTTGTCAAATGAGGTATTATTCCTCCCTTAAAGACTGCCTCGACCTCGGCCTTCCAAAAGCGATGCCGAATTTTTAAACTATTATCATTAACATAACATCTTGTCACCATCATCATCATCATCGTTAGTCGAAAGACGTGCACTGTGTGCTGGAAGCTTCCCCTAAACGCCAAAATAACTGAGCATCCATCGGTCTTCTGCGACCTTCACCCTACTTACGCCTAACTGTACCAAGTAGCAAATTAATGCATTTATTCTAAAGAATCAATAAGGACACAGATATATATCATATTTAGCCTATAACTGTGTCCCACTGCTGGGCAAAGGCCTCTCCTCTTGACTTCCACATCTCCCTATCCAGAGCTATATTTGGCCACTCACTCAGTTCCGCGTCCAGGTCATCTCGCCATCTCCGCCTCGTCCTGCCTTGTCGTTGGTGCCCGTCATGTGGTACCCACCATGTGGCTTTGTGCGCCCATCTTTGTGGGTGCATCCGGCACACATGCCCGGCCTAGTCCCACTTAAGTTCGGCGGTCGCTTTTCCAACATCAGCTATTCGAGTCTTGGAGCGCAATGTGCACAGATAATGTAGTAAAAAAAATACAAAAATAATAACAAGGCCTTTCATTTCATACCAATATATGTAGAAGGTGTTGTAAAAAAGAACTTCCATTTTATGGCGGTGGCCATGTTGGCTTTACAATGATACTGAATGATATCATCATCATCATCAGCCTACAGCAGTCCACCGCTGGACTGAGGCCTCTTCCATGGCGCGCCACAACACTGTCTTCAGCCCCTCGCATCCATCCGCCGCCAGCGATCCTCTTAAGGTCATCCGTCCACCGTGGCTCAGGACGCCCTACACTACGTTTTCCCGTCCGTGGTGTCCAATAATAATAGTACCAATTTTTTTTTTTCCAATTTGATAGTCTGTTTGTTCTTAACAATGAATCTATGTTCATGATAATGGTATCTACTGGAGACTGTAACACAGTGAAAACTAACACAGTCTCCAGGGTTCATATTGTAATTATACATGTGTTTTGAACAATAAAGATTTATTATTATTATTATTATAATAATAATAGGTCTCGAATAATATAGACGTGTACTTTTTGAAATCAATTATGTAGTCTCCAAAAAGGGAGTTAAATTTAAATTACTAGATAGTCTAAAAGAAAAAAGTCTTGGTTGAGCAACATTCGAGAGTAGACCGGAATCAAGAGCGCTGCTGAGCTGTTCCACCTCGCGAAGAACAGGAATAAATAATCGGAGTTGATGGCCAGCCTTCAATAATTGGAGACGCACCACAAGAAGAAGAAAATAGTCCCACATGAGACACAAACAAATAGAAATCATTAAAAAAAAAACCGGCCAAGAACGTGTCGGACACGCCCAAAATAGGGTTCCGTAGCCATTACGAAGAAATCAAATAATATTTTTCTAAGGATCCAAGTTTAGGTATATTTTATACCTTAGGCTGCTATTTACTCTTAAACTACTAATAATTCTCAAGAAATCTTAGCCACTATAATTTTCCTTGTAAATTTCATATATTTACTACCATCCTAAACTTTTTCAAATTTTTCCACCCAACAGTTTAGATTTTAGAGTGCGGGGGGACAGTCGATTTCAATGAAAATTTGCACTTTACAGTTGAATATTTCGCAAACAGATCAATGAATAGAAAAATTGTCTTAGCCACCCCCCAATGGTTTTAAAAGACCTATCCAACCATACCCCAAAATATAGGGTTAGTCGAGAAAAAAAAATCTTACGTCTTACTTACGTCTATGGGAGGTACCCTAAAAAAATTTTTACTTTTTTTTATTGCGCCACTTTGTCGGCGTGACTGATATGTATATTCTTGTCAAATTACAGCTTTCTAGTACTAACGGTCTCTGAGCTTACCCGCGGACAGACAGACTCAGACAGACGGACAGACTTCCGACATGGCGAAACTATAAGGGTTCCTAGTTGACTACGGAACCCTAACGAGTCACTATTAAGAAAACTTTTCTATAAAAGTGGTCTATTTTTCCTCGGCTGTGTACACACTAATAAACAGCTTCGAAATATACTTACTGCCTGCCACTCGGTTCCTTGCTGGCGTCACGTAGCAATAGCAAACGGTTGAAAACTCGACTTTGAATTCACAAGCAGTTTTCCGACGTAACTTGCAAGTTTGCATAACGGTTGCAGGAACACCTGTTACTGACATTTGTGAAGGAGGAGCGTGTCTTCCTTTTCTATTCTTTCACGAAAATAAGGATAGCATGTTAAAATATGGTCTCCAATTGTAGAGAATTGATGCATTTCATAAGTGCGGGTTATGATGTGCTCTCGTGAGTTATGCAAGCAGCACAACTATTTACTATTCTAGGTTCAGAATCAGATTTTTATTGGCATTAGACATGGTATACCTATGTAGGTATATTATAATGACGTCCACATCTGTGTTTGGTACCTACCTACAGATGTTGCAAGACAATAAAAATTAACAGCGTTTAAAAGTCGTTTATTATTTGATGAAATGTACGTTTGCGATGTTTCATTAACAATTAAAAAACTTAATTACACATAGTCCATTTCAGTGTAAACCATAAACACTAAAACAAAAAAAACACGCACACATCAAAATGCTACTAAATTAGGTATTACATTAAAGTTCTGCGTAAAAAAAAAGAAACAATAAACATCGATCAAGTTAACCCGTCTCCTCTGCCTTAAAAGAGCTCTTATACCAAAGTCTCAAGTCGTTACACGTTCAACAAAGGCAAAACACGTGTTCCGAGACATGTCTCGGTTCGGAAGCCTATTTACTTAAACTCCAGTTACTTCCTTTGTAATATTATCAATTTGCTCTCATAAAAATTCACCATAAATAATTTATTCTTCAAAAGAACATGAAAAACTTTTCTCGATCATCGTGATGTATCAAGAATCTACAAATGCTATCCCTTTTTCAAGTTCTGAAGTTGCGGATGAAAATAAACCACCCCTCAAACTTTAGCGGCGACGTGTTCGCATACTAAGAAACTGCGGCGTCCATGGAGTTATACCGAACCTTAGTTTGTTGGTTTAGAGCTTACTTTAGTTAGAATACCTGATGGTAAAGGCAGACTGGCCCTGAAAACCCGGCCGTTCGTGATTTTACCCACTCGGGCGACGGATGCCCCAACGCCATATTGTGTAAAAATTTCGAGCTCATCCAGAGTCGAGGTCGCCACTTCGGCAGTTTGTTCTTTGAAAATACTGGTGCATTCTTAAACGAAAATAAAGCTAGCTCGCTTTCAAAATGTAGCTTATTTTATTTTCTATTTCAAATGATTGAAAAAACTCTTGCCTTTTCAAATAGACAAATGATAACCTAAAAGTTGGATAACCCCCGACATTGTCACTTCAAAGTTCAATATGTCAAAAATGGCTGAACCGATTTTAAAAACCATGTCTAAGAACTATCGCTAGCAAACCTGCTTTCAAATAAAAAATACCGCATTCAAATTGATCGACCTATTTAAGAGCTACGCTGCCACAGACAGACAAACAGACACTTAGCGGTCAAACTTATTACACTCTTTTTGCGTCGGGGGTTTAAAATATCAACATAAGAAACTCACCCTAAGCAAGTTGAATTTGACCCACGTCCAGTAGCTGGATTGACTAGAAAATTTGGCATACTTATTGTAAATTTGATGACAATACAATAATCGGATAGTGACATCCTGGTGGTCCAACTAGGATCGTCTCTGAAGAACGGATCTCTTCAACGGTTAATGGCATCGACTTGAAATTTGGCACGGCAATGTAGTTTAGATGGCGATAAGGAAAACAATAGAGCTGCCACTAATCGAGCTAGGATACCAAAAGAATCTTCCAGCTAACATTAGCTTTATTATGTTATATTCTTGCGTACATAATAAAGCGTCCCGGTTTAATGTTGTAAATAAGCTATTTACCAGGTGCACTACCTCGGGTGTTACCTCAGTATAGACATAGTGAATCCCAGTTCCCGGCCATTTAGCATTTGCCGCGCACGGCAGCGTTTTGCATAAGACTGCAAACACGTCTGTTTTCACAGCAAGCGGGCACATATTTGACTAGTCAAGTCAAGACCCGTCTTGCGCAAAGCCAGAGATTCGTTCTCAGAGTTAACCAGAGGATGGTAGATATTTGAGTTTATTTAGATGGTGCCGGTGCTTCATTTATTTACCTTAGTCATTGTTATTATACAGTCATTGTTATTCAGATAGACTAGACATCCGTCAAATAATCTAATCATTACGAATCATCATTGGATACCCAACATTGGATACCCAACACTATATCGTCTTGATCATATCAATATCCCTGTTATACTTTTAAACTTGCTAAATCATGACCACATCCGGTTGTTAAATTCTACGCAAAACTAGTCTAGTCATTTAGACCATGCATGGAAAATAACTTGAAGCAGAATCTTTTTTGACTGATTATCCGATTAATTTACTAGCAAGAAAAATACCACTTCTAGTAGGTTTCACCGAAGACGAATGTGTCTTCTCTCTTACAATGATTTCACCGCTGATTATTTCGCAGAAAATTATTTTCTCCGTGTTAATCTAGAAGAGGGCTTCGAAGTTGAAAGCCACACTTCTAATGAAATGTCAGAGTTGCTTAGAAAGTCTTGAACTTCTGTTCAGATTTTCGGTTTGTGCATCCAACGCTTAGAAGTCTCACAAAATTCTTTGATAGTGGAACTGAAAGCATTTTCTTATACATGTTTTCATACGTCGGTCAAAGGAATTACTTCAAACAATTAAGCAATATCACGTATGGTAGTGCCTCTCATGCTGATGAACTGAGTTACTTGTTCGACGTATTCTTCGTGGAAACTATTATGCCAGACGAGGATCAAATTATGATTGACAGAATCACTACGTTGCGGACTAACTTTGCTAAATAGGGATACATATTTAAAGTTTATAAAAATATCTAATAAAATAAAAAAGGCCTTTAATAAGTTAAGATAAAAATACCTATAAATGTTTAGAGATCCAACTCCTGAGACGTCGGAGCTGCTGGCATTGTCCTGGGTTCCAGCAACAAGAGGCCGGTGGAACTAGTAGTACCTGAACCTGGAATCGGAGCTGACCATGCAGACAAGACCCTTCAGCGAAAGGATGGTTTTCTTAGACCTCGTCTACAAAATGTACGAGAAACTGGATTTCGCGGATAAAATATGAAGAAGATAGTTTTATGGAATGTAAATGATAAAGGCTTAAGTGATCTGTAGATAGTAATACTAAAAGATGCGCTGTATCGGAGAAAAAGATTGTACAGGAGAATTAAACTTACCTTTTCTGTCACCTATGTACACACCTTTATTTAATTTATTACTTATATAGAAGACCTACCTAATAGTGCATCAAAATGTTATCTCATTTATGACGTGATGTTAGTTTAATAAAGCAAGGCTCTTAAGTAATTATTAGTTCGGACAATCATCTAAAATCAATGTTCATAAAACCCGGAGTTTATATGCAGCGAGCAGTGCAGCGCCTGCCGTCCGGCGTAATTGCAGTGGGGCCAGCATGGCACGGTAAATAATACAAGGAACATTCGACAAAATGATCGAATACCTAATTTTAAAGTGTGTTCGTAGTTTGACAGTCTGATAAAAAGTTACCAATGTTCAATTCTCCAAATCCACATTTAAATTATCAGTTAATAGAAAAAACTAGCATAAAAGGATATTAAAGAACTTACTTCAATTCTTCCGAAGTTTTGAAGTTTGTAACCAACTCCTTCCTAAGATACGTGAATAAAATCAAAATCGAAACGTTTATTCTGTAAGTAGGCTGCAAAAGGCTCTTTTACAAGTAGTTTATAATACTGACAGCGCTTTCGGGTAGACCATCATTGCCAAGAAGAATGCACCGCAAGAAACGTGGCAGAATGGCTTTGAGACCACATCAAGGCTATTTTTACTCCAAAATTTCCGCGGGTATCTGGATAAACTCTTATAATGTCAACCACTAGGTTTAAGGACATGAAATTTGGGTGTTTTATAATGCAACGTCAATAAAAATCACGTTATTATTTTTCAGAATTTTAATAGATCGCTTTTTACGAGTGAAAAGCCGCGGTTAAATACTAGTCAAATGTAAAAAAGGACCGAGGGAGGGAGTTATGAAAAAAACCTTATTTTTTAGAAGAGACTGGGGATTAATTATCATGTCATGACATTCATACATTTGTCGACGGCTGCTCTGAACTTATCTTACTTATCATGCACTTCACTTATTCATCCCGATTTACCTCCAAAGGTTTTTCAAGGATATTAAACGTTTGCATGATATTCGATAATCTTTGTAGGCACTTACTTACATTTCTATGATACCTATTCAACATACTCGTAATAAAATCTGTAAATTTTTTAATTTAGCTCCAGATAATATTTGCAGGTGGTAGGACCTTGTGCAAGGTCCGCCCGGATTGCTACCACCATCTTGCTCCGAATAACTAATCCTGCCATGAAGCAGCAGTGCTTGCACTGTTGTGTTTTGGGGCGAGAGTAAGACAGCCGGTGAAATTACTGGCACTTGAGGTATCCCATCTTAGGCCTCTAGGTTGGCAACGCATCTGCAATACCCCTGGTGTTGCAGATGTTTATGGGCGATGGTGATCTCTTACTATCAGGAGACCCACTTGCTCGTTTGCCATCCAGTCGAATAAAAAAAAAAAAAAGATAAGCTGTGCATTGTCTTGTTAGCTGAAGTATTATTCTCATACGTTTAATAGATAAAAAATACGTCTTAAATAGATTAAAGGGTTTAAATGTGTGAGCTAATTTTGGGGGCGGCAGGCGTGATCTTGCCTTCGGAATCCAAAAGCTTAATGGTTACTTGACCTGAAATGTATATTTCAAAATCTTTTTTTTATTTATGACGGTGGAAGTGAAGAATGCCACCGATTGTAGATTGTAGTTAGTGTTTACTTTTGTAACTAAGGGGACCCCATATCCCTGAATTATTATTGTTTTTTTTTTCTTTAATTGCATACTGTACTTTTTAAGTATTTTATTTGTAATTATTTTATTTTTTCTGCCAAGTTTTTTGCAGCGCATTCTTCTTGGCAATGATGGTCTTTCCGAAAGCGCTGGTAGTTTAAAAAATGACGTATAAAAGTGCCCATTGCGGCCTATTTACTGAATAAATAATTTGAATTTGATCAGTATTTGATGCCTTACTGTTCTTGAAATACTTACATAGGTACAACAAAAGCGACATTTTAAACATTCCAATTTTAAATAATTTATTGAATCAGGCGTTACTTTGCGGAGGTCCATATCAATGCAGAGCAAAGCAATTCTTTTTAGTTTATTCTAATTTTACTTCAGTCCATAAAAATACAAAAAGTAACTGGCATAATAAACTGAGACGGAATCATAATCCAATTAAGCTCTAAAAGAATTTGCTTCAACAGTAAAGTTAATTGGATGAATTGAGTAACAACACAGCCTAAGTAACTAATAAAGTCTTGACTAACAATTAACGTATAATTGTTTTACACACTAATATTTCTACAACATCTAATACTTGATCTACTTAAACTTAAAGGGAATACGAGTATTTAACAGGTCAAGTCAGGTCAAATGAAATTAATTTCTCCAAGAAACTAAAGGCCTAACTCAAGAATAAAGCTTAAGATAAAAAAAATTAAGAGTAAAGAATATACAAAAAATTATTACGGTAACAGAATTTAAGTTACACTAAAAATTTGGAACATACAGAGGTCTCATTCAGATTCAAAAAATAATCATTTGCAAGGTATGTAAAATTAACAGTAAGAAAAACTCAACCTAACTGTAATCCTAAAATAAAACCCTTAATGTACACAAATAAATGAAGATAGTTCCTTATCAAAAAATGAGACGCATGAAAAAAAAAAGACAAAAGGGAGCTCTACAGTTACCTTTTGAATGTAACTATTTATTTTGGATTAATCTGTTTTAATTCGTGTTTATTAAAGCTTATCTTGGAGCTGTTGGTTAATGTCAACACATTTTCTCGAACTTGAACAAGCGACTAATTGAAATTTACGAGCAAGTACAAGCTTTCACTACAAGAGCAACTGCGCAGCTACGATTAGGTGTTCAAAGGTAACAAGAGACTTCATTATGGACGTCGTGCTAGCGTGCCTCCTCCAATATGCTCGTATCCAGCCTCCGAAGCTGTAATGGATGCCAACATGTTGCTACTCACTGCATTATGTTATGCCGATGCTCGTTTAATATCTATTTTGTGATAGAGAGCAGCTTTGAGTATGCAGCAATTAGGATTTTACGATTATTCACATAATAATATTATAATAGATCGTGCAACAAGTGGATGAACGCGTCGTTTTACGAACAAGTTATACAGTCTGCGTTTCACTTTGATTGCGAGGAAGTTAAACAGTTACGGTGGAAACAAATGCTTATTTAATGAATTTTCAAGCTTTCCAAGCAAAGCTTTATATTTATTATCTAGTTTAGATAATCTGTGTTGGTGTGCAATAAAGAGTCATTGTATTGTATCTTTTTAGCTAACGATCAAGCTTGCAGAGAAGAGAGGACACTTGACTCTACCAAAATGATTATATATGTTAATTAATTATTCTCTTCTACGAGCACCATGTCCCTAGTGAGCGATAACAGGATCACATCATCATCATCATCATAATTAATTATTTCATTAAAACCGAACAAAAAATCAAAAACAAACATTAAAATCATTAAAAACATAACATTACAAAATGAATAAAAAAAACGATAAAATTATAATATAAAAAATAAAATAAAACAAGAATTTTAAAAAATGTTTATCGCTATCCCGCGGAAACTTTGCAACTTTCCGGCATAAAATTTATCCTATGTCCTTCCCACGGTCTCAAACTATCTTTTCGCTAAATTTCAGCTACTTATAATAAGAATAATAATAATAAATTTGTTTAGAAACCCATAGCAAATTACAAAAAAAACAAATAGTTCAGCAGTTTAAACGTGAAAATGACACAGACAGAAAAGTTCTCGAGTGTTAACTATATAGGCTGGCAGTCAAATCATTGGTAGGCCTCCCACTAGAGCGATCCACTCACGAGAGTTGCGGGCAATTGGTGGATGCAAGAGGCGAGTTGTTGCTCATTGTGGCGTTACAAGAAGGAGCTCGGCCTTTTTTCAAATTTTTCCACCTGCCGGTTTAGATTTTAGAGGGGGGGACGCTCGATTTTAATGAAAATTTGCACTTTAAAGTTGAGTATTTCGCAAACACATCACTGAATCTAAAAATCGGCGTAGCAAACCCCTAATGGCTTTAAAATACCTATCCAACGATACCCGACATTGTAGGGTTGGACGAGAAAATAAAAATCACCCCCACTTTACGTCTATGGGAGGTACCCGAATTTTTTTTTGTATTTTTTATTGTACCATTTTGTCGACATAGTTTACATTATATATCCTTGCAAAATTACAGCTTTCTAGCATTGATAGTTCCTGAGCAAAGCCGCGGACGGACAGACATAAAGACAGACAGACAGACAGACAGACATGGCGAAGCTATAAGGGTTCCGTTTTTGCCATTTTGGCTCCGGAACCCTACAAAATAAACGAAAAGTGTTTATTAGTCAAAAAATGTGTACTACTAATACAGCCACTGGTCAGCCACTGTCGCTGGGGCCAAAAGTTTCTCGAGCGTAGACCGCGGTTGGCAAGTGCAGCGCAGGACGTCCACCAACGAGATGAACGGATGACCTGGTTAAAGTCGCGGGTTCACGGTGGACGCAAGCCGCTTCCAACCGAGGCAACTGGAGGTCTATGGTGGAGGCCTAATGTCCAACAGTGGACGTCCTATGGCTGATATGATGATTATGATGATGATACTGATGAATACATAATATGACGACCGGATGGCCAAGTGGCTAGAGAACCTGACTATGTAGCTTGAGGTCCCGGGTTCGTTTCTCGGCCGGGGCAGATCTTTGCTCTCGGGTCTTGGATGTTTAATATGTATTTATCTATATAAGTATGTTTATCCGTTGCCTAGTATCTATAGTATAGTAGTTAGCTTTGCTTAGTTTGGGACTACGTCAATTGGTGTCAGGTGTCCCATGATACATACATACATATAATCACGCCTCTCTCCCGTAGGGGTAGGCAGAGACCACTTCTTTCCACTTGCTACGCTCCTTACATACTTGTTTCGCTTCGTCCACTTTCATTATTCCCTTCATACATGCTCTTCGGTTTAGGGTACTCTTGACCTGGCCTTTTTTCAAGACGTCCCTGATTTGGTCTCGAAACGTCCGCCTAGGTCTACCCCTTCCAACACTTTCATTCACACTCGCCTCATACACTTTTTTCGTCAGTCGTTCTTCATTCATTCTCTCGACATGGCCAAACCATCTCAGCATACCTTTCTCAATTTTTGTCACTACATCTTCTTTCAGACCACAACGTTTCCTTATCTCACTATTTCTTATCCTGTCACTCAGTTTAACTCCCCTCCGTCCCATGATATTTATTTATTTATTTATACAGCCACATATTAAAGGCTTACCGGTTAAATAAGGAAGTAAACAAAGTGGGAAATAAGGAGATATTCCGCACAGTTCCAAACAGGCTCGAGCCAGAAATGATCCATTTTTACTGTTCAATTTTCATATTCCGGCCCTTTGAGTCCCGTACAAAGTGCAATCCCTTTGAACAGGAAGTATCAGATAAATTATTTTAAGCGCTTTATTTACGTTCATTGGGCCGGAAAAACATTAATATTTGCACGAAAGTAAGGCTTTTTTGTAAATGAAAAGGAGATAAGTCATTTATTTCAAAGCGTTTTGTGAGTCACGGATATAATAATAGGTATAATATGTAGGTACTTGTAAGAATATAAAAATGATTTAAGGTAAGTAAGCGTCTGGCGGTGGCAATCTGCACATATAAAAACAGCAGGGCTACGACGAAACTCGAAACTCGAAGTTCGTATCGTACCGTACCTCTTGCTCTCGTATTAAATAGTATAAGTGTCAGAGGGACCACACGACACGAACTTCGAGTTTCGAGTTTCGTAGTAGCCCTGCCGCTTTCAGATGAAATGTTTGCGAACAATATTTAACTTTACATTTGAATCAAGTTATAAATGACTCAACATCAACAATCAATTTTGTTGATCAATAATCAACATTAACGTTTTCATTAGTGTTTTTTCGACATCAACGGTACGTTATTCTTAAAAAACTTAGTTACAATTCAGGATACCAATGAAGCCAAAAATAAATGTTCTCAAGTGATCAGAAGATGGAGCGTTGGCAGGCGTCCTACAATGAACTGACGACAGTTGTTGTAGGCAACCGGTGGACACAAATGTCGAGTTGTTATTCATCGTGGCTTTCTTAGCCTTTGTTCAGCAGAAGACGTCTTTCGGCTGATGATGATAAGGAATCAGGGCGTTATCTAAACTAATGTATATTTCTAGCCTACGTTCATTGACCTTCGCTTTAACATGTACTCTCGTATGTAGTTTCTATTCACTAATTGTGCCGTAGCTGCAATGCGTGAGACGGATATCCGTTTTTGCGCGCTAATGACGTTTCTTAGCTGTAATTTCCTTCCGATTATTGTATTAAACGATATTGGAAGACCCGATACGTGATTATGTTATGATGGATTGCTTTTACTCCCTGAAACAAAAAAAAACGAATAAGAGGCAAATAGTTAGTATTGATAATAAGTTTAAAAAATCGACTTCTTCTTATTCGTCGTGTTTTTAATTTCTGAAGGTTGTGCCCGTCTTTATAAGCGTTTACGTTTACGAGACGTTGACGAACTGCTTCCACAGTCCTCTGTCCTTGGCCTGTTTCAGAGCTGCAGGCAAAGCGATGACCGTAAAAGTGACAAATGTGAAGTTGAAATAAAAAATACAATAAGACTCCAAAAAACCAAGCACAGTCTCACTACTAATAAAATGACGATGAAGTTATGATTTACCACAAAGAAAGTCGATTTCACTTTAAAAAATCCGCATCTAAATCCGTCCATCCGTTTGAGAGATACGATCGTCAAACTTATAATAACCCCTCTTTTCGCGTCGCGGGTTAAAAAAAGTCTTATTTACGCTAAGAAACGCTAGCCTTATAATTAAGTGAGCTGGTTACTGTGATAAAGTTTTCAAAATCGCTCAATATCATACAGATATCCAGCAGGCATGCTCGGATCTATCCTACAGCTAGTATACTCGCTCGATAGCTCTTGCATATTTGAGCGGCCGCGAGTCTCGACTTATTCGCCTTCCAGCCTTGGGATTCCTCCTTTTTCAGCCAACAGTTTTCCACGGCGATTTTCATTGAATCGTTGACCTGAAGAACGATCGAAAAGGTATTTTAATAGCGTGAAGAAAGCCGAATAATATTAAGAGAAGTCTCTTCGTTCCATTCTCCATACAAACGTAGTCCCGGTCTCATTTGAAAACTAGGCAACGGAAATAGATGAAATTTTGTAAGTATGGACTAGAAGTAATTATCTATGCCTGTGGTTTTTTCGGATTTTCATATTTTATAAATGTGTAATATCAGAATTAAAAGAGCTCAAAAGTCGACAAAAAAAATCTATGCTGTGTTCTTACCCCACATTCCTTCAACTTAGTAAGTTTTCTTTGTCTACTTAGCGACATCCTAACTTAAAAAGTCTGTTCAGCAGGCAACAAGGCCGTTCGCAGAGAGCCGAGTGTGTTTGTTTACCACAACAAATCCACCCTTGACCTGAATTACGTCCAACAGTTAGATGAGGTTGACGATGGGACGAGCTTCATTTTAAGTCAATACTCAATACTCAATATTTTATTGCTTTTCCACAATGTATGGTTACAGATGTTACAAAGAGATTATGTGATCATCATGGACCCTGTTGGGCACAGCAATATTTATACACGAGGGCAGCTTTTATATAGTTAATAAATTTTATCTTATAGCTGAATATCACAATCACATTAAACTGACTTACTTTTATGAAATTCTTAATCAATTAATATTACATCATGTCCCTTTTATCTATTAGGATTATTTATTAACATTATGTTAAATTTATCATCTATCATCTAGGTATTCATTTATTGAGTAGTAGCATTTTTCTATCATGAATTCTTTAAGTTTATTTATAAATTTTTTTTCGTTATTTTCGTTTTGTATGGTGTTTGGCAGTTTATTATATATTTTTACAGACATACTATGTGTACTATTGGAATGGATTTTTAAATTTGATGGGGGTAAAATAAGTCTGTTTTTGTGCCTTAAAGAATGTGTTACAGGTAAGTCCTGCCGTTTCTTGAACAAGTTTGGATATTTACGGACGAATTTACATATTTCAATTAAATATATACATGGCAAAGTAAGTATTTTATTGTGTTTAAAATGAGGTTTACAGCTGTCTATGTTTTGTATATTGACTAGGATACGAATTAGCTTTTTTTGAAGAGTAAAAAGGGTTTGCGCGTCTCTACTATTTCCCCACAGAATGACTCCGTAGCTAAGCCAGGCGTGTGCGTACGCATAATAGGCGCCGAGCGCTGTGTGTAAATCAGTGGTTTTTTTTATTTCGTATAGGGCATAAACAAACTTTGACAATTTCGACTTTAATTTATTTATATGTGATTTCCAGTTAATATGCGTATCAATGTCTAGTCCGAGCAGTGAGAAATTTTGTAACGTCTTTTTTGTAAGTCTTTTAAAAACCTTGGTTTATAGGTGACACTTGGTGATTCCGTGATACTACTTTATTATCTAGCACATATCTCACAATCAGAAAATACAAGCTGTAAAAACGATGGCAGCCGTCAGTTTTGATGCTTGCAATCGGGTTGGCGGGCAATTTCATTGCTTGCATTTTACCATCGTGAGCTCATCGTAAGATTATAACGCTGTATCACCGAATTATCAAGTCTCACTGATAAGCTAAGGTTTGTCCTATATTTTTTCCAAGTCGCTACACTTTTCAAAGAGTGGTCTTGGTCGCCATGACACCTGAAACTTCATGACTCCTTTTGAACCTTCATGACACCTTTTGAGCCTTTATGACACCTTTCGAAACTTCGTGACACCTTTTGAAACTTCGCGATACCTTTTGAACCTTTGTGACACCATTTGAACTTTCATGACATATTTTGACAGAGTGGTCGTAGTCGTGATGACACCTTTTCAACCTTTTTTTCTTTACGAAGATAGTGTAGTGGTCCCTTGCCTTCCGCACCGCACAATACAGACTATACAGTCGACTATATAAAAATATGTAAGACCACGAAGAATTCGTTTATCACTATCCCGCGGGAATTATGCAATGTCCCGAAGTAAAAACTACCTATGTCCTTCCCCGGTACTCCGAATTATCGGTGTACCTAATTTCATCTAAATTGGTTCGGCGGTTTTGACGTGATAGAGTAACAAACGAACAGACAGGTTTATAAACTTTCGCATTTATAATAATTCAGTGGGAATTGGGAAATATAAGCACTTATGAATGTAAACAAACCCACTTTCGCATCTAGAGGTAAACATATTATTAATAAATTTGTAATAAAAGTAAGAATAAATATTCCATCATTCATGGCCTGATTACGAATATCCTCAAAACATCAAACACACCGTATGTCCCATGGGACTAAAAGAACATACAAAAACAACCTTTTTACGTGGAAGGTCGCGTTCCCCTTTTCTCCGTAGACACGGAGTTAAATATGCAGGAGGATGTTCGGGAATTCATTTAAATTCATGAAGACGTTAACAAAGCAATTAGGCGGCGCGCGTGTCACCTGCTCGCACCGCTTAGCGGGCATGCGCGTAGCGTGGTCTACGTAGAGTACACATGCCGTGAATAGTTTGTTTACGCCGTATAAGATAAACCTGTAGACCTTGCTCATATAAAAGTAAAGTTGTATCAATAGGGTGAAATGAAATAATGACACAAAAATGATGCTTTAGACACCAGTAGGGCGTTTTCAAACAAATGTTCAAGGTACAAGTTTTTTTGTTTTTTTTATATAAATATGAGTCAGTTTTGGGACACCCATACCGAGTGTATGAAAAAAACGTCACAAAACTGTAATTTTTGATAGGGAATCGGAAGAATTGACAAGATTTAATATTTCTAAGACTATAATTGGATTCGTTCTCTGTATTCTGTTTGGAAAGAGAAAAACGCTGATATTTTAAAATTTCACTACAACTATTAATTATTTTTTTCCATTTTTTAACTCCAAAACTACCACACAATAGATCCATTAGTTTTGTCTAGTCTCTATTTAAAAAGAAGATCACGTAAATCTGACGCAGACGTTGTTAAAATTATGACAGCTCCTTTTTCTGACGAAAAAAAGGTGCGCAAAGGAAACATCTATTCTGTGGTAGTGTTGGCAAATTCCGATATATTTATTAATTCTTTTTTGTATTTTTTTAAATTGGTGAAATAAATTATAATAAATATTTTCAATGTTCAGGAGGCAAATTTCGATTCCTGTAGTAATTTACAGGGGTAAAAAAATGAAATCTTGTCAATTATGCCGTAAAGCGATAACGTCGGTTGAAATATTAATGAAATTGCCTCTGTCGGGAACAAAAATAGGCGTGACGGCCCCATGGAGCCTAAAACAATACTCAGCTTAAAACTCTTCGACCGGATCTAATTAAATACCTTCGTTTAGTGACGACATCCTTGAAGTAAGTCCGTTAATACCGGTATTTAGTTAACGGTTGTAATCAAAGGCTTTTATTGTTGCCAACGCTCCACCAACTAACCTAACAAACAAAAAGTTGAAAAACCCGACTTTGTCACTTCAAAGTTCAATATCTCAAAAACGGCTAAACCGATTTTGATGAAACATGTCTAAGTACCATCGCTAGAAAACCTGATTTCAAATGAAAAAAAATGCATACAAATCGGTTCACCCGTTTAAGAGCTACGGTGCCACAGACAGTCACACATAGCGGTCAAACTTATAACACCCCTCTTTTTGCGTCAGGGGTTAAAAATTACTTTGGCTTGTATAATAGCCTTTTATCATGTTTCGAATAATTTACCAGCATAAATGACTGTGGAACAAAACAAAAACAGTAATAATGGCACGATCTGATTAGATATGGAGTCGTGATATCGCGATTCTATAAATAAACATAACGCCCTACAGCGTAATCAAAAACTAAACACGTTCCGGAGAACTGGGAAAACTGAAACCATCAAATATAGATCCGTAAATAAACCAAACTAAGCTGTACATTGAAGGCTGTACGAGCTCTAGACTTGAGCGGTTAGCGGGCCGGCTATTAATCTATTTCGAATCGGAATATGCAAGTTCTGCCGGGCAGGAATGTTAGATGAAATAACTTCGGCGTGATATATTTAGAAATGTTCCGGCGCCAGTCTTTGCATTAATAAGCATTCGGATGTAAGTTACAAGTTTTGAAATTAGTCTAACATGGTGTCTAAGACATTATAAGTATACATACTTACTTAATTGGTTCTTTAAAATTATATCCTCACTTCGAGTATTGCTCTCACCTTTGGGCTGGAGCCCCTCAGCCTCAGCTGCTTCCACTTGATCGACTGCAGCGTAGGGCAGCTCGTATTATCGGCGATCCAATGCTTTCTGGGAAACTTGAGCCTTTGTCCCTACGCAGAGACGTTAGTTCTCTCTGCGTTTTTTATAGTATCTACAATGAGGAGTGTTCCGACGAACTTTTTGATCTCATCCCAGCTGCTAAGTTCCAACACCGTTCCACTACTTGGAATAAAGGTGGTTTTCACCCGCACCTTCTCGATATTTGGTGTTTTTCCACTGTGTGGTTTAAACGTTCTTTTCTACTTCGCACGTGTAAAATATGGAATGGACTCGCTGCTGTGGTTTTTCCATCTAGCTGTGATCTGGCTACCTTCAAAAGGCGAGTGTATCGTCTATTGCAAGGCCGGCAACCCACCCGCAGTCCTAATAATACTGTAGGTATCCATGGGCCGCGGTGATCATTAACCATCAGGTGACCCGCCCGCTCGTTTGCCAGCTGTTTGACGAAAAAAAAAAACATATTTTTGCATGTGGTCACTTTAATTTTACTTATATCTTTTCCTTTTCCCTCTGCTAGGCTTTGAAGGACTCTAATATTACCTTCCCCTGATTACAGTCATGGACGTTGAAAATAGTGTATTATAACAATTCAGCTTTCAATCCACTTCGTCGACTTATGAAATAAAGTAATCGAGTGAAGAATTGGATTATTCTTTTTTCTAAAAAATAGAAAAATAATGAATCTCATCTTCAACGTCGCTCCGAGGCATTATTGCTGCGTAATGCCTGGACGTTGGATCTGGAATATTAATATATCTGGGCCTAGACTGTCTGGGTTTTATTAAATATCACAAACTGTTATTAGTATTAATCTTGAACTCAACCAATTTCTTATTAATCTGAGAATTTTCGTGCTTCGTGCAATAACTTAACACATTTCGTCTTTCTTATTTTGTTTAAAATTTAAAATTGAAGAAATGTTTATTCGCGCATCAGTTCAGAACGGATGCACCTACATATTTTTTAAATCCCTGAGGCAAAAAGAGGGATTTTATAAGTTTGACACCTATGTCTGTCTGTCCGTGTGCATCGTAGCTCTCAAAGGGATGGACCGATTTCGATGCGGTTTTTTTTTACGTGAAAGCAAGTTTCCTTGCAGTAGTTTTTAGCTTTATTTCATAAAAGTCAGTTCAACCGTTTTTAATATATTAAACTTTAAATTAACAAAGTCAGGGTATTAAATTTTTCTAAGTTGTTTAGTTTATTTAGTTAAGAAACTTGTTCTCCGTTCTTAGAGTATAAAACCCTGAAAAATACTCCCAAAATAGATTTTACCGGTAACATAACAGCCAGTGCTTACCAAGATTCAATTTCGTCGAGCGCTAAGTGTTTATTGTAAGAGCTCGTGTTTATAATTTAATAGAAATCATAAACGAAAATTGTGTACTTACAAACTCTCGGCCGCTCGCTCCATCTGAGGTCAGCGCACAATATGGCCGAACAAAGCTTGCAATTATCCAACAAATTTCTTTCCACGCCACCGAGCCCGTACGTTGTAGATCGAGTCTTTTCATGCTTAATGATGTATTAATATAAATAATATTTCATGTAATGGCAACTTTTGTTGCCTATTTCTTGACTATCGGGCGAGTATTTATGATTGTTTAATTGTACGTCAAAAACTATGGTTTTGAGAGGTTTTCTGTTTTATTCTTCATTATATTTATTTCATTTTTTCTTTTTTTTTCAAAGTCAAAGTATCCTTATTTGTAAACATAGGTGGTTACATATACTTACACAAGGTGTTATAGCGTAATTATTGGTGTGTCGCCCACAGGCATACAAATAATTTGCAAGTTTAAATGTACCTAATGCAATTGAATTAAAAACGTCAAAAATAAATAAATTAAATTACTTTTGCAGGCAGGCAGTTGTAGTTTTGTTATTTATTATTAAATATAGATTAAATTAAATAAAATCATAATAATAATAATAAAACGACAAAGAAAACTTACCTAAGAAACCTTAACTAAATATATCTATTTTGTTACTATAAAAATAAAAATTGTAAAAAGAACAGCCCGTCCAAAAGATCTGCCTGTGGCCACAGTGTAAGTAAATGTTCTTAGACTTTGCTGTGGCAGAGTTCCCATGATGCTGGCCGCATTACCCCTTTGGACCGCAAGTGCGATCCGCTGGGATAAATAATTAAATTACTTAATACAATACATTTGAAAAAACAAACCATGTCAAACTATTTAATACAATACGTTATAATTATATTGTGAGTATAGATTTATTAAGATAGGCCAAATTAATTTTATAATGACAATGTCATAATAATGTCCAAAATTTCTTACAACTATAAAGTGATCATCGATTCTATAATATGCCCTCTCCACACACCATTTATACATTCTCTCTCTATTTTATTTCTCCCGCAAAAAGTATAAGTATTATGAGTGTTCACAAAATTCTGAAACGATTTTTTTATCAGCAGCAGTCGTGTAAAAGCCGACATAGGTAGCTTAAACTATAAAAACTTAAGACTGCAACTTTCTTTCTTAATTACTATACAAAACAATCATTCTTTATTGAACACCATAAACTTAGGTTCCGCATACACGCTCAATTATACTTGCGTAAATTCCAATTTGCACAAGCAAGCATGTGCGTTAAGACGGCGAAACGGGTAACACTCTTTCCCGGGCCGGATAATACAGACATGGAAACACCGACCCTGTTTTTCGTGTAGGTACACGCCCATAGAAGCTCATGTCAGTTTCTATGGGCGTGTATAGTCAAGTGCAAAAATAAGTATCTGTTCGAACCACTCAAAAATATGTATGTTACTGGCCTTATACTTATTTTTAAAACTTTCAATAAGTTCATATTTTTATTTTTACACGACATTCGAAAAACAGGGTCGGTCGGTATTTCCATATCGGTATTGTCTGGGCCGGGAAAGATCGTCACCCGGCGAAACGGTATTGTATATACCGTACAAATGGCTTTTGGATGCCATACAGTTTTTGCGCCAATTTTTGTACAAGCCGTTTGCGCATGCGCACGTCGCTGCGTATAGTCGGACCAATAATAATAATATCTTCATTTCGAAGTACGAGTGATTCAAAAAATAGTTAGCAAACACAGGTACAGTTGACTTCATAAACTTGTGAGCAAAAATTTGATCAAAAATATCTGAACACGACTATTGTTAACGGCGTAGAAGCATGTTCAGATATTTTTGATCAAATTTTTGCTCACAAGTTTATGAACTCGATTGTACATAGAGAAAGTTTTCCAAGGTTATGCGGACTTTTCGCCAAAAAATCCAAATACGGTAAAACCATATTTAATTACTAAAGGAATATACTTCTGCTCTCCACTTATGAGCAAAGGGGAGCAATATGAGTGATCCAGTGACATCGTTCCCGACGGCACCGTGCGTCTACCCGCGGTTTATCGATGGCGGCCATTGCTCGCCGCAGTCGCTGATGGCCCGCATTTATCGCAGCCTGTTGCTGGCCCGACCCGACTTGCTATTTCTCAAGTGGCTATGAGTATTTTTTTAGTCCTCTTGTAGCCTAAGTGGCTAAATGGTTTTCAACGGGTATCATTAGATTTGTCATACTGTCGAAGTGAAAAGCCTTAGGTAATTAATAATTTTCATAATGGTACCCGAGAGAACTTTTTTTAATTATAATAATATGGGTATAATTTTAAAGCTATTGTCCATTCCAAGAATATGGCGCAGGGAGATGGTCGAAATAGAGTTTTGAACAAATTTTTAAGGGATCAGTCATTTAGCTAGAAATTAGCAAACGTCATTTAGCTACACATGAGTCGATCAACTTTTTCTTTTTTGTTATTCTGACAGAGTTTCTTGAAAAAACTGTTATGATATATGCTACTAATGTGCTTAGGAGATTGTCCATGAAATAATAGGCTTGTAACTACGACAAACATGTACGCTCTATGAATACCTCAGAAAACATGGACAAACTCATGGTTCTAAAGAGTTGGCCAGGGGATGTAACCATGGCAACGCGGTACAGGGAAAAGTTTATCGACCCACATATTTATCTTTATTATACTTACAGGGATGCAAAGGGTCTCTAATTATAAGTATGTACCTACCTAACTCTAAAAAATTTAAGGGATGAGATGGGTTACTGATTATCTGAAATTTAAATAAACTATACCTATCTACGTTCAGCGGAAGTGTTTGTTTCCACCGTCATAAAAAATCGGCGGGGGAGTATATCATTATAATAATTATAATATTATTATGGAGTGACAGAGCACTGGCCGAGATGATCTTTCTTTACCCACAAGTCAGATGGGCTTAGTTCCACACTATGTGAATTGAAACGTTAGGGCTGACCTACACAGGTACGTAACAGACTCACAACTTTTCTCATTTAAGTTGACAAACCTTCTCTCAAAGTGTGAAATAAATAATGCGGCAAAGTTTTCAGAAGCGGCGAGTTATCACGCGTCACCTGAGGGACCGGGCTGCCACGATACGAAAAACCTCGCTTGGTCTACCCTCGTGTCCTTTTCTAACTGGTTTAGTAAGAAAGAGACATAGTAAGCGATATGGAGAGTGAAGAATTGTGGTGGATGTCGCGGCAGTAATAAATAACGCGCTATTTAATCTGAGGGCTTTCCCGACGGTCGCCGGCGATAGGTAAAGCTCTCGCTGTTTGAAGGCTTAGGGCATAAAACATTGGTAACAGGGACCCTAATAGCCAAAACATACGGAGATAAATCGGTAAGCACATTAAACTATATAAGAACCGAGTTTCCCGTACATAACCAGCGCTAGAAGGGGCGAAATATTTCCTTTTTCAGAAAGACTAACTGTGAATTTAGGTTTTAGAAAATAGGTAAGACGATGAGCGAAGCAAGGAGGAGGAGTTAGGTACCTACAATTGCGACTACAACACGCGAACCGAGCGACCGAAGCGAGCGCCAGGACTTAAGTGCGCAAATAATTTGGCCCCTGCCAGTTCTGGTTATGTATTATAGTTATATACAGGGAACAATGGCATTTTAATGCCCATGACAACACACAAGAAGTCAACACACGCAAAGATAATACGACTGTATTGTGTGACTACACACAATATGGTTACCGACGACAAAACAGACCGATACGGAGATGTCGGCACAACCTAGACACGGAACCGTGCGGCTGACTACTTACCTAATATAAAATAAGCTGTGGATAGGGATGTGTGGATTTTAAAAAGATAGGCAAAACCTACTGTATTTCACTGCTAGACAAAAGATCACAAACGAAGAAAAAAAGTACACTACATCTAACATGCGACTATTCCAGCTAATTTATTAAGCTGACTTAAATGTAAATGTACAATTGCGACTCAAAAGAATATGGACCGCACAGAGTGAGATTTTCTTTCTTCTTCTTTCTTTTTCATGGGACACTTGACACCAATTGACCTAGTCCCAAACTAAGCAAAGCTTGTACTATGGACACTAGGCAACGGATAAACATACTTATGCAGATAAATACATACTTAAATATTAAACATCCAAGACCCGAGAACAAACATTCGTATTATTCATACAATTATCTGCCCCGGCCGGGATTCGAACCCGGGACCTCAAGCTTCGTAGTCAGGTTCTCTAACCACTTAGCCATCCGGTCGTCCATTTTGTACAGTCAAACCCCGGTCTATGAGCCAACTTGTTCATAACGAGCAGCCGAAGAGAACGTGCT
Organism: Choristoneura fumiferana; assembly: GCF_025370935.1. NCBI lineage: Eukaryota > Metazoa > Arthropoda > Insecta > Lepidoptera > Tortricidae > Choristoneura > Choristoneura fumiferana. The sequence continues at coordinate 279,573 of NC_133473.1, read as the reverse complement.
TTATAAATGATGCATAAATTATCCTTGAAGACTTATGGAGTTGTTCTTGAAAAAAAGATGGTATGGCGGTATAATAAGAACCTATCAAAAAATAGGAGATCGCAGTAAACATGGGCCGTACTGTCTAACATATAGGCGCTCACAATCGTTTTCCTTATCTCTTTATATCTTCATCCAACTCTTTGTGACAGAAAAAAGCCATGCCCTCGGTACCGCTCTGCTTTCAGAGCATGACATGAGTGCGTGTGAGCTAACTTTGGGGGCGGCAGACGTGAACTTGCCTTCGAAATCCAAAAGCTTAATGGTTACTTGACCTGAAATGTATATTTCAGAACTAAATTATTGTTATTATTATTTTAAAATTTATGACGGTGGAAGCATTCTACACTTCCACTGAACGTAGATATAGTTTAGATATAGTTAGTGTTTAGTATTGTAACTAAGGGACCCCATACATCCCTGTATTTCTTTTATTCCCTTCTTAACCGTGGTCCGGTTGTGTAGTCCGGCCAGCCGGACTGTGGAAAATTTATTTTTTCCGTGATACGGTTAACCGCTCCAAGGAAAAGAAATAATTTTCAGCTGTCCGGTCAACCGGACCATGGAAAATCTTAACCACTTGTAATAAATGCAGAATGTAATCTTTTTGCTCGAGTGTCACTCTTGTAGTGAAGTATGTATAATTATTCAAAGATAAAAGACGAAACATACATATTGACAGTGATCTGACTTTATTGTTCAAATCAATATCAAATCGCATTGCGTTGGTTGTATTAATTTTAAATCAATAAAATTAAATAATAACATGTCTCAACCGAAATTTATAACCAGGAAAGGTGGGACAGTACTTTTATACGCCGGGCACCAGTACTATAAAAATAGTAGTTATGATTGTGAGAACATTATGGGGGATTTGTTCGCGTTCGCCAGCCGGACTATGGAAAATTTGTACTTTTCGATTGTTCGGTGGCGATATTACCGGACCAAGGTACAGTGTACAGATGTACAACCAACCAAACAGTATCGCCACCGGACAATCGAAAAAAGAAATTTTCCACAGTCCGGCTGGCCGGACTACACAACCGGACCACGGTTAAGAAGGGCTTTTACCCTTTATTATTTTTTGTATTTTTTTTTTTTTAATTGTATAATATAGTTTTTAAGTATTTTATTTGTAATTACATTTTTATTTAAAAAATGACTTTCTGCCAAGTTTCTTGCGGCGCATTCTTCTTGGCAATGATGGTCTTTCCGAAAGCGCTGGTAGTTTAAAAAAATGACGTGTAAAAGTGCCCATTGCGGCCTATTTACTGAATAAATCATTTGAATTTTGAAAAGTGGTTAAGTACGTGCGTTTGACAATAAAGCCTTTGGTCGCGCCACGTTGGCATCAACTCGTATCGGAGACTTTCCACTCCACTTTAGGTCACTAAACCAGCGAAGTAAATAAGTAAACCTACTTAATTGAACCCATCAATCAATTTGGCATTCTCAACATAATTTCACCAAAAGTCATTCCATAACACCAATGTCACTGAACGACTTTGAACTTGTTAGCAAAACTACTAAAGTTCAGCTGAAGCATTAGTTCCAATTTGGATCGCTGTCTCACCGCCCTTGGAACTATAACATAACTAAATCATAACGACTTTGCAAGAATGCAGAGTTAGGCCGAGGGCTCCCCTGCTGGCTGTGGCGGCGGTTATATGAATTTGTGATGAAGGTTAGTTCAAAAAGCGGGATCAATTTAACCACATAGTTGCGCCGCGGGGTTGTCTGTCAGGGAAAACAGTTTTACAATCACTTGCTATAATGAAAGGCAATCAATGCGAAAGTTTGTGAGTCTGTTTGATTGCTTGTTTGTCTGGAAATCTTTATTTTTCTGTCTTTCGACAGTAACCATTTGAAATGACCAGTCTGTTCAGTGACACTGACATTCGGCATAGGCCACAGATGAGATATGACATGACAATTGGCAGATTGTGCATATCGACGTCTGTGGTCTATGGATGGTTGAGTGGTGTGTCGACTCTTCTTTTACTGTGATGTTTATAACTTATTATTGTGCACGTGTCTTTTGTCTGGTTTTGTGTTCTGTTTGTTTTCATTATTGTTATTATTTTATTTAAATTATATTACTTTCTATTTGTTTCTTTTTAGATTTACTTTTTTTGAATTTATGTCGCCTTCCGTGAAGTCGCCAAGCGGTCTCAGCGGAAGACCAGCGTTGGCCTCTACGGCCAACACTATGCTGAGCTGAGACCGTTTCGCGATTTCGCAAATACTGTCATTAATATTTATTTTATACTTGTTTTATTTTGTGTACTTATGTAATTTGCGAATTAGCGAATAAACGTTTCTATTCTATTCTATTCTATTCTAAATGATCCCACGCTGCGTAAATGTTGCTTTATAGCAGTGCGTTGCTAACACTGAGTATTCATAGATGCCTACTTTGTACTGAACCCTCAGTGCGTGTTGTACTGAAGTCTCGCACTTGGCTGGTTATTTTTGAAACATACTTGATCGACTATAATGTATAATGCATTTTGACGTAAGTTAAATTTTATTAAAATTTACGTTAGTAGTTGTTTACATAAGCTTCATTTTATAATACGGGGATAAACTTCAAAAACCCCGGAGGAGGAGTTATCAGCCTTCAAATATACACACACACACACACACACACACAACTTTTATTACTACAGTAGCTGTGAAGTGCCCCGCATGCGTTGCAATGCTATTTCCCGTATATCCGACTCACGCTTGACCGTTTTTCTCCCAGCCTTCACAGTCTTATCATCATAATAATAATTACACGATATAGTGGGATCAATAATAAGCCTATACATACGTTCGAATTCTATTGGTGATTGGGCTGCGTACCATACATGTTTTCTCATCATTCTTTGTCGATAGGCATCTCATAAGCCCCAAAGCGATATATTTTGCGCGATATCGTGTCATTATTCGTTATATCGTAACTGTCAAACATTAACAGGCACGCCGGGACTTGTTCGTCATACACACGCGTTGAGGACTCCCCAGGGTTTCCGTCAGGATAAGTCTGAAAGTTACGGTTATGTAATATCGAGGCAAAGCACAATCCCCCCGCGACCGGCTCTGGGGGGCTACTACGAAATTCGAAAATCGAAGTTCGTATCGTACCGTCCCCCTCACTCTCGTATTAAATAATATAAGCGTCGCCGTGACGGCAAGATACGAATTTCGATTTTTGCACTTCGTAGTATAGGGCCTGCTCTGTATGTCAGACATGTCATCCCGAATAGCATATGATCAAGGATGTAGTCCCAAATGAGTCAAGCTTTTAAAAGAAAGGCCCTTTGATAAGGCATATTTGCTTTGTGAATTTGGTGAAAGGCCTGCCTTCTGGTACGTGTGTATTTTTATATAAGAAGCTAACCAAATCACACCCTAAAACCCCAACTCGCACATCTGACATCTGAGCACGATCTGAGTTATCGAAATTCATGTGTAAAAATAACTTTTTAATTTTACCAGCTTTACGCTGACGGTAAACATCGTAAGGAAACCCAAAATCCTCACCAATCCAATCCGCACTGGGCCCGCGCGGGAACTACGGCCTAGGCCCTCTATTCAGAGAGGAGGGATGTACCCAACAGTGGGACGTATATAGGCTGGGATGTTGAATGCGAATGTCGTATCTGTTACATTTTAACTGCTATGTGGTCTTGTACACAGTTAATCTAAGATGCCCGCGTGCTAAGCAACGTTTATGGCGAATACATGCAAATGCGAGCAACCAGGGTCATCTCGGAAAATTATGGGGCACTGCATTTAGCATAATGACGTCAGCGCCAATCCGGATCCCGCTTTGACATGTAAAGCGAGTTATTGCGGGTTCTGTGACGTCACAGTGTGTGGTTAAACTGATGACTACCTTGAGACGAAGCTGTGGTAATGCGGGGCAAGTTTAATACGGTCTAGCGGTGGCGTGGGGTGCACCTCCGCCCTTCATGTTTTTAGGGTTCCCTAGCTAAAATGGCAAAAAACGGAACCCTTATAGTTTCGCCATGTCTGTCTGTCTGTCCGCGACTTTGCTCAGGGACTATAAATGCTAGAAAGCTGTTATTTTGCACGGATATATAGTAAACTATGCCGACAAAACGGTATAATACAAAAATCAAAAAAAAAATGTTTTAGTGTACCTACCTCCCATAGACGTAAAGTGGGGGTGATTTTTTTTCTCATCCAACCCTATAGTGTGGTGTATCGTTGGATAGGTCATTTAAAACCATTAGGGGTTTGCTGAAATGATTTTTCAATTTCAAAATAATTCAACGAAATATTCAACTTTAAAGTGCAAATTTCATTAAAAACGAGCGCCCCCCCCCCTCTAAAATCTAAACCGGTGACTGGAAAAATTTTAAAAAATTCAGAATGGTAGTAAGTATATCAAACTTTCAAGGAAAACTATAACGGTTAAGTTTGCTTGAGAATTATTAGTAGTTTAAGAGTAAATAGCAGCCTAAGGTATAAAATATACCAAAACTATGGAAGATTCCGTATAAAATACGAAATTCTTAAAAAAATATTTTTTATTTTTTTGTAATGGCTACGGAACCCTATTTTGGGCGTGTCCAACACGCTCTTGGCAGGTTTTTTTTATTTTTGAGGAAGGTGGAGAATGCTCATAGAATACTGCCGAGCCGGTCTCGGCAGCATGCCCGACTCATCTGGGAATTGCTCACCAGACGCCTACGGACTAAACTCCACCGCCTGTGGAGTGTTGTACTCCAGACGCTACGTGCTTATTATTATTATGATTTTTTGGACGCAAAGTGTATGTCACCCACCCTTTATATTGACGTTGTTTTCGTACATACTCCCGTCATTGAAAAGTGCGAAAAATGTGGATCAAAAAATCAAAAGGTTTATTCTGTAAGTTTTCTCTTTTTCCCATTCCTCTCCTCGGCTGCACCATTTCAAAACATAGTAAGGGACATTAAGCTAATTTTACAGGAGAGAGAAAAAACATGTTTTGTCTCAGCCGTACGAAATTTTGCAATATTCGTTCCAAAAGTGATACTTTCTCGGTTTATTAGATTAAGCCGAATATCCAGGTATATATATATATGCACTTAATTTCCTATATTGCATGTTTTATGTGCCATACTAGGTTTTGAAATTAAACTCAAATAAAAACTTATAGTGAACCGATCAATTTCAAAACCCAGTATGTGTTGTCACTTTGTCATGATCAAGAGACTAAAAAGACTAAAAATCATAAGTTTTAATACGTGGACCTTTTTTCAATTTAAATAAAACAAACAGTCAGCTAAGTAGTTGTTCATTACAATAATTTATTATAAAAAATAAAAAATACGGCACCAAGTCTTAATTTTTTTACTTTATATTATCCAACTACCTATTAATTACCATAATTACCATTACTTTAATTTTCTTGCGGAAGTATATATATCATAATAGCAAGATGGTTCTATTAGTAGAAGCAAAGATGAGCAAATAAGCGACGAGGTAGTATTTTGAACGTTAGTCGTTATTAATGGGATGAAAAAATAACATAAAATAGCAAAAACTAACACCGAAATAACATGAAATGTTAAATGGCACAGACATAAAACATAACACAAATGCTCAAGCTCAATAAAACCATGAGACACACACTCCCACGCTCAATAATAATACAGTATGATTACTTCCGATTTGGCACTCGGCAATTCTCGGCATACCTACATCGAGAGAGATCTGAAGTGCAATAGGTACTTAGGCAGAGGTTTTGTTATTAATTACATGAAATAGGTTTGGGTATTTTATGCGATTAAATTCTGGGTTTTTAAATAAGTACCTATCCTATGAAAAAACACGAACATTTACGGTTAAAACTGAGACGTCCCGAGTATTAAAGTAAAAATAATCTTACTGTATGAAGCGTAATAATTAAATATCCAAACATTTTGCAAAACATGTGTGTTTGTATGTTTGTGTGTTTGTTGGTATGTTTGTCCGTCTTTCACGTCGAAACGGAGCGACGGATCGACTTGATTTCAGGCATAGAGATAGTTTATGGGCCAGAGAGTGACATAGGCTTCTTTTTATCCGGAAAAATGCACAGTTCCCGAGGGAACAGCGCGCGGTAACCGGATTCCACGCGGGCGAAAGCTAGTATTATATACATTTACTTACACAAAATGGTTGTTGTCTAAATTCAAAGCGTTGTTCACTATACGCTTGGTGCGATTGCCTTATTTCATTCATTTATTAGCCAAATTACGCTACGTTTTAGCAAAATTTTAACGTTACACGTGCATACAAACTCAATCTTGGCTGGCAACTGCGCGTTTAAATGAGTTCGAACAGCTCCAGCGCAATAGCATGAAGTTAGCGCGGCAGCACAGTGCTGCCAACAACGCGTCAAAATGAATAAAGAACAACGACTTACAAAAACTAATAACTTCAACTAACAAACACATACTACTTTCCAAAAAGTTACAATTAAACTCGTTTGACCATATCAAAACCTAGTAAGTCTCTCTGACTTTTTCAAAACCTAGTAAGTGCATGTCCCATACTAGGTTTTTGAAATGGTTTTGTGCCATACTAGGTTTTGAAATGGTCAAGCCGGTTTTTTTCTGTACTTACTAGGTTTTGGAGTACTCGTATCTCTGAAGTTGAGCGAGATAGGCCTCTAAATGTTTTTGTATCTTGTAGGCACTTGCTAGAAACCACGTTTTAAGCAAAAATCGCAAAATTGAGTTTTTGAGACTTACTAGGTTTTGAAATGGTGCAGCCGTCCTGTCGGAAGATGGACAACCATCATGGCGATTCTGATTTTGAAGGCCGCTGCTCTAAACAAGGAAGTGGTACTGCAGTTGAACCAGTATGAGGCCATAAAGGAGGCCATAGGTGATTCTTCAACAAGTCGCTTTTTTATACTACCAGCGCTTTCGGGAAAGACCATCATTACCAAGAAGAATGCGTCGCAAGAAACTTGGCAGAAAGTACATTTTTTTAATTCAAATCAAAACATATTGATTTCAATAAACTCATCAGGCAATCACACACACACACACACACACACACACACACACACACACACACACACACACACACACACACACACACAACATCACGCCTGTATTCCCAAATGGGGTGGGCAGAGCACATGAAACGTTACCGCTTCGGAGCCACTTTTAGCAATTTTAGGTTTTAAGTTTGGCCAAAACGGTACAATAGTGACAGGTTGCTAGCCTGTCGCCTACGGTATACCTTGACTTATATCCTCAGTCGCCTCTTACGACATCCACGGAAGAAATGGAGAGGTCTAATTCTAACCCGACACCACACGGGTTCGGGGGTAGGACTATTCAAGGTCTGAGTAAATAGGTTCTTACTGTACCAGTGAGCTTCATCCCCACAGCTTACCATCAGGTGAGACAGAAGTCTGTTGCTGGTCAGAGGTCAGTTCACAATAACAAAAGACGACTGATTACGAGGATCATCATCCCAGCCTGTATATGTCCCACAGCTGGGCACAGGCCTCCTTTCACAATAAGAGAGCTTGGGCCGTAGTTCCCACGCGAGCCCAGTGCTGATTGGGAACTTTACACATACCATTGAATTGCTTCGCTGGTTTGTGCGGGTTTCCTCACGATGTTTTCCTTCACCGTACCGCTCGTGGTAAATTTCAAATGTGATTTCGCACATGAATTTTGGTTTGAACCCACGATCCTCTGCTTGAGAAGCGATAGGTCAAACCACTAGGCCACCATGGCCACTGATTACGAAGATATTGTGGTCGTATTAACGCGTGGGTGCTCAAGATTGCATTTAGTATCTCTTTCTACCTTTATTTGATAAGAAGGAGAAAAAGCGATTGCGATTCCGAATTCGTTACACAATATGGACTCTGGTCGTTGTTTGGTTATTTAGAAGACGACACAGACGATACAACGCAGCGCTATGTTCCGAATTTCAAAGTGACAACCTTGTGACAACCTTACAAATTAATCTAAATTCAAGCTTCAAATAGAAGTGAACAAAGGCTTTGCCGTCAACCGTCCTAGAGCAGTTTACTACATCCTGAATTGTTAAAAACTTCTCTCGGAGAATTACGATCGCGTGGATGGAGACTTTGTTAGCTACAAGAATAGTCGTCATCCTTCAATTATTCTAAAATCCGCGCTTCCGTACATCAAAAAGAAACAATAAAACCTTTATGGGATCACGTTGTTGACTATCTGCTAAGTTGTGACATTTGCGAGTGAATCAAAACCTTGTCGTTGTATGTACCTAGAATCTAAAAATTTGGCAAAGAAGGACTATCAATAAGGTAACTTCAATGAGAAGTCCTGGTTCTCTATTTTTTGCTAAAATTCAAAACGTCAAATTCTCAATCTGTTTCATCATCATCATTTCGGTATAAAAAGACATCCGTAAAAACGTTAATTATTGCTTAGAAACTTTGTCAAGCTTTAAACCTAAATTTGCTAAAATGACTCCGAAGCGGTAACGTTTCTTGTGCTCTGCCTACCCCATTTGGGAATACACGGGTGATGTTTGTTCTTGTTGTTGTGTTTTATATTAATCATAACGTAACTAAAAATCTGGAGACTCATTAAATTTACAAAATAATCTTTCTAAATTACACGCGAGCTGTTTAAACACTTTCCCAGCTACATACTTGTTAATATGAGACGTTTCAGCTATTCAGCGTGAGAGTCATTACGTGGAGTACCTTCTTTCAGGAGCCGGCTCGGCCTCATTCACCGCTTTTAAATCCTTACTCAGGATATTGTTCATACACTTAAGACTCCGGCGGGAGGCGCACCGCAAACATGTGACGCTAGGCGTTGAGTGACGAGTGGATTCACTCACGTATTTTCCACGATCTCAAATTTCTGATAAGGTTATAGTAGATTGTACAACCAGTGCTTAAAACCCGTCATTTTACCTGGAACGTTTTCATCGCAGGTACATCATAATAATCTTATCAGCCGTAGGACGTTGAGTGTTGGACATTAGTCTTCCTCATTAACCTCCAGTTGCTTCGGAGTTATGGTTCTTAAAAAAAAAACAAAGTACAAACGTGATCAATCAAATCAGCGCGTATCCACTTCGCGCTTCATCTAATTCGTCAGTAGAAGCGTAACCCAAAGCTTATTAGCGAGTAAAGCAGTAGGCGGAAGCGCTTTCAATTAGTTTAGTCCGCGACTAATCTGTGTAGTCCAACTAAGGACACCTAACTCTGTTGACAAATTAATTCGTTCCGCACTAAAGTTTAACAAGGGCTTAGTGTAGATTCGGGTTTTGTTTTCAATAAATGTAAAGTGGAAGTTGGACGGTCGGGCGGTCGGACCGACCGTGTGTGCGACAAATTGGATTACCATCCGTATACGACGGGCAATGGATGGGTTCCAGATACGAACTACTAACTTATTTACGTTTGATAGAATACCTCCCGGTTCAGCTTTAAAGTGGGGTGGATGTTTATTTATATCGGTAGTACGTCACTGCGGTTGTTCAAGTCGCTTTAATCCTGAAAACTAACTGCTAAAGAACTGCTTCTTGGGATAGCGGGGCAAATGACGTAATTGAAACTTTGTCTATGTAAACAACAGTGTCCATTACCACTCTTTAGGAAACCGCGTCAAATTGTTTACATTCTATTGACTTTATTCACCGCGGAACCCCGTATATCCTCGAACCCGAGCTTTAAAGCTACAGACGGACTCCATTCCGTAACTATAATTGCCGTCTGTCCGTACATTTACATCGCAGCTATCGTGCAATTAGCGAACAGTTTTGCCAAAAGATAGTCAGCATTTATTGACAAGAAAAACACACTTCATCACAACAAAAACACTGTAAAAACATAAATAGGAGAAGAGAGGAAAATACACAAGACATTGTGCTGTAGTGTGATGCCAAAAGGACTCAGCTCAGCATGTGCCGTAGCCCTGTAACCAGAGCTGCAGCGCTGGTTTTCAGCTCAACCCCGGTCCCCCCCCCGGCCCCGGGGATCGATCAATATTGTAAATCATGCTACATATTTTAGATTATTATAGTATCCCGGTCCCGGTCTGATGCAATGTCAGGCCAATCCTTTGCACCTTGAAATCGTCCTGCCATCTCCTTCTTGGTCAGCCGCGACGCGTTTATCAAAATTTAAATATTAAACAGACAATGTATTTTTTACGATCATATCTGACTCCACATACAGTAACATGGCACATATAATTCAGGGTATTATAATGCGGAACGCTGGCAACGGAACCGGGTAAATCTTTTACGAGGCAATATCGCCTCGGAAATTGGCAAGTGTATCCAGTCACCGGCAGAATTAGCGGATGAACTCGAATTATTTAGTAAACCATCGCTCGGTGATGCTCGGGAGTTGGGTAAGACTTGATAAGTCCGTCGAGATCGTTAGTTGAAGAAAACAGGGAAAAAGCCTAGACTGCGCGCTTACGTTGAACCTTCGACGCAGCGAAAAATATCATAACAGTTGCGGTACATTGCTGTCTATGATCGATTCGTTGGATTCCATACGCCTTGGCCTTATTGAATCCAAATTTATTATCGACAAACTGCCCTTAAATGTGTCGTTTAAAAACCTCTGTTCAACTTTAAAAGCGGAACTCTTTACCAGTACGTACCATGTCGAATAGAAACCCTATTTTCGAAAGCCAGAGCGATAATCGCGTGTGACCGGCGTTCGCAATCGAATCCGAAACGACCATTGTCCAGGCTAGCGCTGTTAACGTTGCATTACCCGCCAATTGATTACAAGCAGATTGGATTCGTACATTGTGTACGCTTTCGGTAATTTGTACTCTGTATGCGTTCGACGGTTTGAGACTGCGAACTAAGCACCGGAGGGCAGCGATACGATGAGCTTGTTCTCTGTCCATTGCGCGGCCGAATCGCTCGTCGCACAATGGTTACCTGGCACCACACGCAATGAACAAAGAAAACGCTCGTTGCATCGCTGCCAGTTGACGTCCAGTTTGCGCCCTGAAATATACTTCAGGGCCCGTTTATAACATACTTAGAACGAGTATCCCAATAGAATTGGCATAAGCTTACACCCGTGAGAGATTGTCTCATATCCGGCGGCAAGGCTTGAGCTATAGTTCTAATTCGGGCCATATGCCAATTGAGAACTTCAGACACCATTGAAACTGCTTTCCAGGGTTCTCCACGATGTTTTCGTAAGTAAAGTAACACAGGTCAAGCCCGTATCGTAACCCATGATTATCTGCTTGAAAGGTCATAGGCGGAACAGAGAGCATCAAAAATTTGAGTGAAACTTTGAAGGTAATAAATAAATTATTTTTCTGCGTCCCTCAACAAAATTTTGTTTTAGCATCACCCTGTTCAATCCACATTTCAAGCAAAAGACCAGGATATTAAAACATAAGGACAGAGTCACACCCTACGCCTGATTGTAGGGTAGTGAAACAGAGAGAATGGTCTGAATAAGCGTTTTTGAAATTCGAAATTGAAAACATAACTTCTTCAGAGCAGTCGCGTGTGACAACCGCTTAGACTCCCTGGAGCTTCTACTAATTTCATGTCATAGCTTGGCTACTCGGCTTTCATGCCAACTTAGCCAGTGCTGCTAGCGGGTATCTTGCAGCGATCGAACTAGGCCAGCCAAAGTGCAGGTAATTGCAGGGCGCCGCCCCGCAGGCATCGCCTGTAATAATTGTAGCTTAGGCAATGAGTATCGAGTATTAAAGGTATACGTTTTATTCCACAGTATTTATAACATATATGTCGACGACTTTTCATGTATTTGTACTAGACGCGCAACGAAATATTTATTTATAAAATAAAAACAAAACGTACACAGTATAACAATTATAAACCTATAATAACCTAACCAACAAAAAGTAGGGAAACCCCCGACTTTGTCACTTCAAAGTTCAGTATCTTAAAAACGGCTGAGCCGATTTTGATGAAACATGTCTTAGAACCATCGATAGAAAACCTGATTTCAAATCGGTCCACGCAGTACACCGTTTTAGCGTGAAGGAGTACCAAACACACACACACAAACAAACTTTTATAATATTAGTAGGATTACAACATGAATAAAAAATACGAAGTTCTAAAGTGGAGAACACTTTACTTCCACGGCAACACGGAGAGTGAAGTTCTGCGTCAGTGCTCTTGGCGTATCCACAAACCTATGGTCTTCCGAAAACCTCAAAGGAAAATGGACTGCACTTGTTCGATATTTTATCGCCTTTTTTATTCTAGTTACAATTTGCAAAAGCGCTTTGCTAAGTCTGACTGAAACAAAACGCTGTCTACGAAGGTATAGGCTATGGTCTGCGCGCGTAATTAGTGTCAATTTGAACTCACCAGAAGAAGGCACATTTTATTTCAACATTTTATTATTTAATTTAAACCTATTTACTACTTTAAGAGAGGATTTTAGTTAAAGAATATTATTTAAAGTGATCCGTGCGTACTGACTTTTTAAGACATTTATTTGACCTGAGCCTGGGGCTGAAAACTTTCCACGAAAGAAAGCTTTCCATGAAAGCTTTCGTTCCTAGAGGAAAGACATGGTGAGTCTTTTGTGATTAATCTGGAATGATAAAGGCAGTATTCACCGAAAGCCCATCTTTCTGCGCCCAATTTTAAGGTCATTCTAAACTAAACCAGTTTCTCCTCATACAGTCCATTTGCCATAAAAACTTTTCTTTACGTGGTTCCGTGATGCCACAGTACTTCTGGCTTACACTCGCGAGTAAAGCCGTTTCGTTTCTTACTTTTATGATACCTACCCCGATTATGCTATGCAAGCATAAAAGTCTAATAACACAAGATGAGCAAAAAAACAATCGCCCGAATGTTTTTTTTGTTGAACGTTCCTCTTATATTTTCCCTTCAGTGCCAACCGTTTCATCAATCTCACCAATTACCATAGCAAACTTCGCTTCGTTGCTCAAAAACATGAATATTTCTTACTGCAATTCAGAGATTCCACGATTCGCGTGTTATTTTCAATCGCGAATCGAACCCTCGATAATGAAGCCGGATCTCATCTCGCCCTCAATGGGCATTGTACAGTCAAGGGCATAAATATATATACGTTCCCAAGGCTTCAAAAATACCTGTACAGTTGATTAGCCAGAAATATCTGTACGGTAATCCGGGCAAAAAATATGTGATCATTTAGTTAGTCAAAAAGATGTAGACATTTACATGTCCATAAATAAATGTACAATGTCAGTCAAATATATGTAGGCAAATAGGAGGCCATAAATATCTATACACGCAACTCTCAGATACATAAAAACAAAGCCCAGGCCAAAAATATCTATACAGTCAAGGGCATTAATATGTACACATAATTCGAAGTATCATTCACATTAAAACTATTTTAAAAAGGTTTATATCAGCACTATAAATACTGGCCACTTAGTACTCGTACCTACTTAATGATAATAATGTATTCGAATGTCAAGTTTGCCATTGATATGCGTCAATTTGATTTATGTTATGTGTAATAATCTAATTTAATGCTATTCTGGATATCGGTACACATTGATATTATCGAAAATATTTAAAAATAATGTACAGGGTTTGAGACCATATAAAACACCGCATCGTAATTATGTAGGAAGACAGAATTCCCATATTACAAATTGCTGAGGAATTGGGTGTAATGGTGAGTGCGCCGAATGTTTTTTTAATACCCCTTTTGTAGCAAACTGGTATTCATTGACTTATTGTTACTTTTATTTGTTTTAGAGGAGTACTGTATGTATATGGGTGAAAAGGTATAGAGAAGAAGGAAATTTAAGGAATCATGCATCCAAAGGACGACCTGAAAGACCGTTTGCAAGCGGTGAAAGATGCAGATGGAGGGTATACAAAATATTAGGTTGTTAATATGAAGAAAATATGTTTTTTTTTATGATGAACGTAGGTAATTTAAGTATAAAAAAAATGTATAGCCTTTTTTTATGATGAAAGTAATTTACCTAAGTTATTCAAATAAAAAAATGTAGCTTTTAGTAATTTGTTTTATTTTTTCATAAGTAGGGGTATCAAAAATAAACTCCGGTGTGCACATGCCCGGCTATACGTCAACGATTCATTACAAGTATAAATTAATTTTTAAAAAAGGCTTCTAGAAGTGCCCTAAATAAGGTACTTAGGTCGATACCTACTTTAAAATTTATGTGCAAAAATTATGCAAAAATATGTGTACACTTTAGTACCTTGTCTATTTTCGTCATATTTGAACTGCCATATATGAACTGTCACAGTGGTTAAAGTGGCAAGGTACTAAAGTGTATAGATATTTTTGCCCTATTTTCTTGCCTATCTTGTATGGTATATAGCTGTAAAGCAGAATATAAAATAATAGGGTGAAAGGAAACACAAATGACACGTCAATGACGTCACGATCAAAATGAAAAGGACAAAGCGATCATGACAGAACGGTGCTCTTTTCGGTGATTGTCATAATTCAAAATTAGAAATCTTGTTCTAGACTGTGTAGATATTATTGCCCTTGACTGTATAGATATTTTTGGCTTGGGTTTTGTTCTTATATATGTGAGAGTTGCGTGTATAGATATTTATGGCCTCCTATTTGCCTACATATATTTGACTGACATTGTACATTTATTTATGGCCATGTAAATGTTTAGATCTTTTTGACTAACTAAATGATCACATATTTTTTGGCCGGATTACCGTACAGATATTTCTGGCTAATCAACTGTACAGGCATTTTTGACGCCTTGGGAACGTATATATATTTATGCCCTTGACTGTACATACTTGTGATTTAAGGATCGGCCACACAGGAGTTCAAAATACGTTGACGCGCCGTTAACGCGATGACGCGACTTATCCGTCACGTTTTGTCCATACCTACTCAAAAAACGGTGAAACGTTTTTCGATGCGTCTTTTACGTCGACCTGTGTGGTTGCATCCATAAAAACAGCGTGTATCTATCTTTTTGAGATTTTGACGCAGCTCAACTTACAGTGCATAAGCGATTGCTGAGCAGCGGCGTGGAAAGTTTGCGTTGAAAATAATGAAAATGAAAAATGTGACACGTGATTTTCGTCACAGCGTTTACGGTGTGTCAGTATAATTTAAGCAGCAGTGTGTTTAAACCTTTACGCGCAGTCGCGTGCAGGCCGCGGGCCGCGCGTGTGAGCTCCTGCCCCGCAACAAACCAGCACCAATTTACCAAACCATTTTAGATATTCTTATGGATTATTTGATTTATAAAGCTTTTCCGACGAGTTTAATAAACTACTAGCAGTAAAATAAAAACAAGTCGTATGTGCTGCAGTCTGCAATCTTTTGCAGAAGTTCAACTTGTAGTGTTTGTGTTTTTTTTTTAGTGTTAGGACAAAGGAGATTAGAAATGTGAAATCGATTGATTTATTGATTACAATTCTGTTCAATGATAATACTTACCATTTTTTTATAAATAAAAAATCCCGTCCCATCCCATCCCAGCCTATATACGTCCCACTGCTGGGCACAGGCCTCCTCTCCGAATAATAGGAAATAAAAAATAAACTAAATAAATTATCATGGGACACTCACACCAATTAACCTAGTACCAAATTTAGCAAAGCTTGTACTATGGGTACGAGGCAAACGGATAAACATACTTATATAGATAAATACATACTTAAATACATATTAAACATCCAAGACCCAAAAACAAACATTCATATTATTCATTTAAATATCTGCCCCGGTCGGGAATCCAACCCGGGACCTCAAGCTTCGTAGTCAGGTTTTCTAACTACTTGACCATCTAGTGGTTAAAGGAGTCAACATTTTTCCTATTTAGGATGCACAATACTTAAATCCATATCCATACTTAATATTATAAATGCGAAAGTGTGTGTGTTTGTGTGTATGTTTGTCCGTCTTTCACGTCGAAACGGAGCGACGGATCGACGTGATTTTTGGCATAGAGATAGTTTATGGGCCAGAGAGTGACATACGCTACTTTTATCCCGGGAAAATGCACAGTTCCCGAGGGAACAGCGCGCGATAACCGAATACCACGCGGGCGAAACCGCGGACAAAAGCTAGTATACATATTCTATAGATTCTATTCAGCTTGAACCTACTTAACGAGTGTTGCACACATTATTGGCGTGGCTAAGTTTTGTGTTCATTGTAATATCAATGCTATGTCAATTTTTGCTAAACCAGTCGCTAAACCAGTTGTCATCCAAAGAGTGCTATCAATATTACAAAAGCATTACTCAAACCAGCTATCACATCATCCACATAGTTGTTTTCAGGGCTCTCCCACTCAACCTTGAAATGTCTTGCCACGACACGCTCGGTAACGATAACACGACGCCTCTAGAGCCCGCCATTGCTATTTTGGCAAAGCTTTGTTACTGATACGCTTCCGTATCATGTTCCACTCGTTGAGACAGTTCACTTCAATAAACATTAATCGTAACACCTAACCTCCTAAATGTATTCCTTATTTCTGTCCATTGTAAAGGTTGCCTGGAAGAGATCGCTCTGAAGCGATAAGGCCGCCTATTGCTTACCTTAGAAAATCTCTATGTAATTATACTTGTTTTCTCTGTACTGTTTACTGTATTGGTGTGCAATAAAGAGTTATTGTATTGTATTGTATTGTAACCTCCAAAGACTTCACGTTCAGCTGTGTCACGGTAAATGTACCCTTGTGGTATGCTAGTAAGGTTAATGGCTCCATTCGTAAAAGTTTTCTTCATAGCAATGCAAAGCGCTACCTACGCATCACTTCTACGCAATGATTGCGTATATTATTAGTTCACACATTACAGTTTCTAAAACAAAAAGAGAAAAACGGAAACAGAGACAAATTATTATCACGAAATGGTCCCAACCCAGCATGATGTCAATCTTGCAGCCGACGCTGAGGGGCTACTACGAATGAACTAAAAGAATTTCTTTGCTCACCCGCGACCTTATGATAGCTAGATGTAGATATGCATGGCTACTACAAAATTCTAAAATCGAAGTTCGTATCTTACCGTTCCTCTCACTCTCGTTATACAAGCGTCAGAGGGACAGCAAGACACGAACTTCGAATTTTGCATTTCGTAGTAAAGGGCCAGGTCTACCGAGTTTACTCGATTCTGTATATTAAAACCTAATCTCACCATCTTAAGAAAAGTTGCCAAACGCTCGACATTTTTATTTCAAAGTTCAATATCTCAAAAATGATTGAACCAATTTTAATGCAACATATCTAAGAATCACCGCAAAAAGCTTACTTTCACGTAAAGAACTGCATCGAAATTGGTCCATCCTTTTTAGAGCTACGATACCTCAGACAGGATGTTGGCGTCAAAGTTTCATTTCCCCTCTTTTTGCGACGGGAGTTAAAAATTGAGCAAATACATCGCAGCGGTACCTACCCTAGGAAAAGCATAAGGACCCTTGTGGCAAAGATCGTACTATTCTCATTAGAATACCTATGGGTACGTTATAGAAGAGCTTATCAAAACAAAAAAAAAAATGATAAAAAAATCTAGTACCATAACATAATTGAACTAAAAGAATTTCCTTGCTCACCCGCGACCTTATGATAGTTAAGCTTATGTATGCGTGTTCATGCAGTTCCTCTACCTCCACACTGTAAGAACACACACAAATCACCAAACCCATCTATCACCACTACCACACTACACAGTGTAACACAACCGTACACCATGCTACCAGATGATAGATCATACATTCGCATTTTATAATATTAGTATGGATAGACCCACACCATATGATGCCTTTCGCCTTCTTTGACGCCAGCCGCCATTTTGGACGAAAATATCCTCTGCGTCCATTCCTATAAGTTCATATTACTGTGTGCCGTATCGCAGTCACTTACACCGGAATGATACCTTCAAGGCCCGCTCTGGCTGGCGTGGGAGCACGGAGCGGGCACACGCCTGTGAGTAAGTTAGTCATAGCGGTTTCGCTATAGCATCGAGTTCAGCATCGCGCCGACATGATTGACAGGAAGCCTTATTACAACACACTTTCTTTCCTGACGATCCGGGAGCGCTGTGTGCCGGGTTAATTGACTAACGTAATGGAGTGCTGGTCCAAGTAAAGGGATTATGACTAAAATACATCTGAAATACTCTGTCAACCGCAAAAATGACTTCAATTCCTTATTTTGGACTTTATGCAAGGACAAATTAAGAAACAGTCAAAAAGTCTCATGGCATGCATGACAGCTCCACTGCAGGTGCAATAGCATCACCTATCTTGCAAGTTATATTTGACCAACTTCCAGTAGTCAGATTGACTTGAAATTTGGAATACTTATGTAAATTGCTTGACAATACAATAATCTAGTAGTGACATCCTGGTAGTCCAGCCAGGATCGTCTCCGAGTTTGGGTGACAATGCAAGTACAGTCAACTAAAAATACAGTCAGCAATAAAAGCTTGTATTAAAAATGAAATTTATATGGTTAGGTTATTTTTAAAAAACATGTCTAAGATCCATCGCTAGAAAACCAGCATTCAAATAAAAAAAAACGCATTCAAATCGGTCCACCCGTTTAAGAGCTATGGTGCCACAGACAGACACACAGACATACAGACAGACAGACACACAGACACGCATAACACCCCTCTTTTTGCGTCGGGGGTTAAAAGCCGCTTATTGCTTGCGCCGGCGCGCTGACGCGTGACACGGCGCACACCGGGATCCATCACCGCGACACGAAATATCGGGTTATCCGGCATTGGCGTAATCGCCCGAGTGCGAGCATTAGCGATATTGATTCGGTACCAACCAACCAGAGCCCTCACTACTTCATACAATCACGACAACAGGGCTCAATCAATCTGGATGAGTACGGCAAAGGAGATGGATTCGATGAATAATAACTTTGGTTTCGATTGCGCGGAGTGTGACGATTTTGAATGCTTTTTCTGCGTGATTACTATTTCGTTGCGAACTTTAACGCTCCTGGACGGGTAAGAACGATGTCAATAAATTAATATTAATTGCAACCCAAATTGAACCGGAAAAAAATATACACTTAACAAAAACCGACGAGCTGACCTCGGGCAAGTGACAATAGAATCATAATCATTGTGCCATTCATTTAATGTCAGTTATTCCGTGTGTACCTACAATACGAAGTAGGTGAAGCTTCCATTGCTACCTACATCGATACACATAGTTATAACTAGCTACAAGTGAACCTAATATAAGTGTGTCAAAACAAATCGACTATAGAAACTCTACTTTCGTCGGCTAATTAAATCGATTCAAAGTCAAAAAGTCTCTTTAAGTAAGGATTAAGGGCTCATTTACACGTTACTTTCCTTACTATTAGCGCTTTCGGAAAGACCATTGATCGCCTAGAAGAATGCGTTGCAAGAAATTTGGCAGAAAGATTTTTTTTATTAAAAAATATGTCACAATTCTTTTAACTCTTGCAAATCAAATTAAATTACAAATATATTGAAAAAAATAAAAATTACACGTATGTAGGGCTCTCTTGGTTGAGAACTTACTCCTAAGATCTTAGGAGATGAGATCTACCGACCATTAAAGTGTATTCTGAGAGATGTTTTATTGACATTATAGCGACAAATTACTGAGTCAATTCGGTTAAGGCCTTATTAACTGCCACACGTAGCTCTACTGAACTGATTTACTAAAGAGTTTTGGAACTTTTTAAAAGTAGAGTAAGTTTTAAATTCAACTCGTGTAGGTTCGACAACTTTGAAGCGTGACTTGGGTTTCTACTCATAGCCTGTGAAACTCTCATTGAGAAACGAAGTTCGGCCGTTCGATTGACGTTTTTTATGGTTTCGTAGCCGAAAAATGACATTGGACTAGTAGGTATACAGCCGAATGCAGCACGTGATGGCCTCAACAGAGTAGTTCTGGTAGCCCGCATTCGACGAGTGACAGAGATGCAACTGCCTTTATACGGCGACCATAGAAAGCGGACAGACAAATATGAAGACGCCGTTCGTCGGCCATAGTTATTTGAAACAACCCTAAAACACGCAGTCCTAATAGTGCTGTAAGTGTCCATTGGCGGCGGTGATCACTGACCATCAGGCGATCCGTCTGCTCGTTTGCCAGCTATCCGATTAAAAAAAAGTTCAGCGATCGCATTAAGTGAACAAAGTTTTAGGAGCCAGTCAGATTGGGAACTTCACACACGCCATTGAATAGCTTCGCAGTAATGTGCAGGTTTCCTCAGGATGTTTTCTTTCACCGTAAAGCTCGTGGAAAATTTACATAGACTGGTACAAATTCTTCATTACAATGTGAATGAAGACCAAGGTATTGTAATTTTATTCATTTCCATGACGTGAGGTTGTTGAACTTTTGATATGAAACCTTCAAGAAAAAAGTTTATTAAAAACCGCTAAAGAACTAACGACTCCTGGGATTTAAAGAAATGAATATTTTCCGTATACTATAGTGTTTAAAGTGCAGTATTTTCCTGCAATGGGCATCGCAGTGGGTGTCCCGCGGCGCCCGTAATGCGTCAGTTTGGCAGCAGCCCGCTTTTTATTGTGCAACAGCACCTAAACAACTGCATTACGGAACTGCGTCCATAAAATGAGTTAATGTACGTGTCGAAAGTTATTGGGTTATTTTAATGCATGTGTCATTATTATAAGTAAGATTTTGTGCTTAATTTTTGTGATAATATCAAGAGACATCACAGACCAGCAGAGGCCGTATTGCCTTACATATAATAATAATAATATTTATTGTTCAATAAAAACCGTAACTTCTTCGGCCTTTGTCAACCTTCTCGGTGTAGGCCTCTTACATTTTATTTCACTTGTCGCGACATTAAGCTTTTTGGATCCAATTTGAACCAGCAACCATTTTTATATCGTCTTTCACCGCATTTGTGGTCTACCCTGAGGTCGCTTTTCCCCCCATTGCTTCCACTCTAGGAGACGCTTGCACCACGACTGTTCACTCCGGGCCACATGGCCAGCCAGGTTCTTTATCGTTTGCCCGAATTTCATATGCCATAATTTATCGCTTTCCATAATTTTCATTTGCCATCAAGTTATTTATTTCTGAAATACTTAGTATTTTCTTCAGAGTTGACATTGAACTAACCTAACCTACTGCATTCTATAAGATGACATTTTTAAAAAATCCTGAAAACAGCACGGTTCTATATATTTTATGGCAATCTTTGGTGAAAGTGAAATTCGGGCAAATGAAATTCGGGCAAGTAAAGGTATACGGGCCAGCCCACTTCCACTTTAAGCCCGCCACTCGTTTTGTCACGTCTGCGACTTTGCTTTGATCTCGATGCCATCCGTCGGTATATTGTATTCCGATCCAATATATGGCAAGCGTAAACAAAGACGCCATTAACCCGACCATAGACTTTTAGTGATGTGAAAACCTAGAACCTATTGCAAAATAATTAATCTGTTCAGTAAATCGATTATTTATTAATTGAATAGATCAACGTATTTTTGTCTATTTTATTATTTACAATACTTGATTTAATCCAAAGACTGTTTATTCAATTATAAAAGCAGTTACTAATTTTTTTAATTTTAAGGAAAGTAAATAAAAATCGCTTATTCATCCGCGCATTACTCGATTTTTAAAAAGTCAAATTTTCCACCATCTCTACGCTAGTCTATGCTACTACAGATTATACACATGTTTCAATCAAGAAATAACGTCAGATTTTGACGAAGTTTTTCAAATGAAAAATAAATATTGAAAATAGTTAAAAGACACGAATTATAGATAAATGTGTTATTGATTCGATCCAGTGGGTGTTTATACAAGAATTTTGATGAAATCGGTTTGTTTACACTTTTAATAAATTGGATAGGCATAACGTATACGAACCGGTCGAAACGACCGATCGATAGGTACATTGTGAAATTAAACTTTAAAGGGCAGTGTCAGTTAAAAAAAAAAAAAAACTTGCTATAATAAACGAAATGGGATGTGGTTTACCCACAACAGAAATTTTAAATTCTACTGTGAACATGAGAACAAGTAAAGTTAATTTTCCAGCGTGAATTTTCACATTTAATTTCCACACCGTGACCGCGGCAACGCAAAACATGCACATGCGGCGGAAATGTAGCTCGTCGATTTATTTCAGCCCGACTATACATTCATCCGGCGTGATCTGGTATTTACCGGCTCAGCTTATACTAATTCAACGAATTTAATCCGCCAGTTAAGCTTAACCCGTTTAGAATAGACTCAATAACAATAAACAGGACACGCGCTAACTAAATAATCACGCGTTTAAATTAAACCCCGCTAAATTTACCGCGGTTATAACCAGCTCAATGGAGTTAAGTAAATAAATCTGTAGGTGTATCGTGTATGTAAGTCTATTCGTGGCGTATTTGTTTGACAGCTTAAACTGTGGGCGGGCGGTGACTTCAGAGCTAGAGTGAGACGGAGAATTTTATTTAGATGCTACTCGTACATTGTAGGGGCTCAGAATTACAAAATGAAAATCAAAACGTTTATTATGCAAATAAACCGCAAAGGATTTTTTTTATACCACCAGAGCTTTTGGAAAGAGCATCATTGTCTACAAAAATACGCCGCAAGAAACTAGCCCCACAATTGCATAAATCACCATCATCCCAGCCTATATACGTCCCACTGCTGGGCACAGGCCTCCCTCAGAACAAGAGGGCTTGGGCCATAGTTCCCACGCGGGCCCAGTGCGGATTGGGAACTTCACACGCACCATTGAATTGCTTCGCAGGTTTGTGCAGGTTTCCTCACGATGTTTTCCTTCACCGCAAAGCTCGTGGTAAATTTCAAATGTAATTCCGCACATGAATTTGGAAAAACTAAGAGGTGCGAGCCGGGGTTTGAACCCACGACCCTCTGCTTGAGAGGCGATAGGTCAAACCACTAGGCCACCACGGCTTCTCAAACCACTAGGCCACCACGGCTTCAATGAAATCACCATAACGAGGACAAAAAGAGATGGTCGGTGCGATTCAATATTCAATACGCCCGGACTTTACAAGTTTGGTATTTGACAGATACATTTTACATTAACCCTGTTAGAAAAAGCAACTAAGCAATTATAAAACTTACAAAATTATAGTTAAACATTTAGCAGAAAATTTTAACAAAATACAACAGGCTTATTAACTTCTAAACTTCACTTGTTTGCTTTATTTTGAGGAAAAACCTTTCATCTATACATATCTTTCATTTCATATGTCAGACGATACAGTTAAACCCCCTTATTCATAAACGACAATCAAACCTATTTTAGTTAAAATGCCGCTATAATTCGTTTGTCCTTATCTGTCACTTCGACATTTGTATTTGTTAGAAAGGGACAAAGCATTTGTTAGTTAACATAGGCTTGTTAAGTTTTATGAATAAGGGGGTAAAAGTTTGCTTGATCTTTCTTTTGACCCAAAACAGTTAATATTCGCTGATTTGCGTCATGCTTCTATGCCTTTATGGAATATATGCAATCAGATGTACTAAACTCAATCGGTTCATGGTTCCACGGTAAGTCGGTTAAAAATAGAATTCCGTATTTTCTTTCGTCGCACCCTAAAAGCAATAAAAATAAAAGTTATTTTATAGCCATGTACATAATATTATACCTTTCTTCCAACCAGTCCTTTTCAGCCTGCTCTTAATGACCGAATCGATCTACTTATACTTTCTCATATCTTACATTTTCCCAATTCTCTGAAGTTAAAAACTTATCCGATAGCAAATGACCAGATAACTTTTTTATTGTCTCATATAAAAAACTCTTCCCTTATTTTGGTATCAATATTAGATGCGTATTGTTCTGTTGTTATCGAGCATGATATTGGCGTGTGATGCGCGCAAATACGAGAAAATAAATTTCCAATAATTTTGTTACATCAATATTTCCTCATCCCAGCCTATATACGTCCCACTACTGGGCACAAGCCTCCTCTCAGAACAAGAGGGCTTGGGCCGTAATACCATCAATATTTGTAGTTATAAAAAAGTCGAAAAATTTCGTAAAAACCCACAACTGAAGTAGACGAAATTTGACGTAAGGTTTAAAAAAAAGCTTTCTGTAATTTAGTAAAGGTTTGAAATTTAAATGGCAGAACCGTCTGAAGTGTCAACATCTATCTAAAAACCTTCGCCGTCAAACCATCAATCCTTTACAAAAAAAAGTTATCCCAGATTGGTATAACGCTATTTCAATCGGTAGGCGTGGTAACCTACTGGTTTGACCCATCATGGCCTCTCAATCAAAGGGTCGCGGGTTCAAGCATGGGTTCCCACCTCAGAATTTTCAGGAATTTATGTGCGAAATTACACTTAAACGACGACCTTTATTTTCCACCGGCGTGGTGAGACGAGAATTGAAATGTGTACCTACATACGAGTATGCATTCTCGCCGGTGGAAAATCACCTTAAAGGTTTTTTACAAGTCGGAAGCCAATAGATCTTTTCTTTCACCATATTGGTGATTTTCCACTGGCGAGACGAGACGAGACGAGGCGAGACGAGAATTGAAATTTGTAAGGCAGTGCCCGCGGCGGCCCATGGCGGCTTGTGGCGGGCGCGCGAGAATGCATTCAAATTTTAATTCTCGTCTGGCCTCGTCTCGTCTCGCCTAGCCAGTGGAAAATCACCATTATGGTGAAAGAAAAGATCTATTGGCTTCCGACTTTTAAAAGTATGCCAACACACAATTTTCTAAAATACTTACCGTTTTGCATAAAAACCTGGGACAATTGTCAAGCAGTAAACAACACTAACAAGCACAAACAAGTTCTTACAGCAGCACTGGCCAATGTGTGCAGTTATCCTTTGTACATGAAAGTTCTATTCGGACGTCGCCTCACTTTCGCACGAGGGTCCTTTTAAACTGAAATATAATCGTAGCAAAATAGAACCGCGGGCGACTCTGATTGTTATTCCCAAAGTAAAACACCGCAGCCCGTTTTATTTCCGCCTACAGGAGCGGAATTATTTCACTTGCGCGGTGGTGTTTGGTTCGAGTTAGTTTGGGACAGGTCCTATATTACGAACTGCAAATTTCTCACGCTTATATTATTTATTACGAGAGCGAGAGAGACAGTAGGGACGAACTTAGATTTTTGAATGTCATAGTTGAGAGACTCCAGTTGCGGAGACTGCCGCTGTTCTGTTGGAAGTGCGTTACTGCTGTGCTAATAGAATAGCGCCACCAATTTCAAGATGTTTCTCTTTGTTTTTATCAAAATTAAAATTGAAATGTTCATTTTGTAAGTAAGCCGCAAAGGGATCTTTTTTACAAGCTTTTATTAAGTTTCACCTGTCCCGTTATCTGTCTGTCTGTATATCTGTAGTCAAATCTTGCAAGTTAAATTCCACCAACTTCCAGTAGTTGGATTAACTTGAAATTAGGTATACTTTATGTAATTTGCGTGACAATACAATAATCCGATAGTGATATCTTGGTAGTCCAGCCAGGATCGTCTCCACAGGACGCAACTCTTTTCACATTTTCATCGACTTGAGGTATGTAAATGCAGTTTGGGTGACAATAGAAACACAGTCAGCAAAAAAAAACTTGTATGAAAAATTAAACTTTTACCTACCAAAACCTTTTATACTACCGCTAAGTAGCTAAATTAATTTCTTTGACACGAAAATTTTGTTAAGATTACTATCGCATTATTTTGGGTAAGTATAGTAAATTTGAAAACCTTATTAATATTATAATATCGAGTTTACCCGCGGCATATCACGCGTAACTATTAAGCCTAGCAAATGAATTAAAATTTCGGAATTTTGCAATTTCCGTGGGAATTCCCAAAAACTCTTATTTTTAACAGAAATGGCATCACAAAATATCTGTCACACAACATTTATTAATGAGTGATGCTACAGGCTCTTAGATTGCTATTTCCAAAATTGAGGTTACCAAGAAAAAAAATGACACTAGAAAGTGTTTGAATGAATAATTTAAAACTTTTAAACCATCCATTACCGTTTTGAACCACAAAAATGACTCTTATGACGATGTTATCTCGGTTCTTAATAATATGTTAACTCTCAAAGAGACAAGGCTAATGCCGCATTAAGAATTAATATGAGACCGGTGCCAGTTGAAAGAAAGTGAAAATTCTTACCCTAAGACAGGTGTCCATAAAAGTTGTTAAAATCACCAAAATTATGGCTTTTATACAGTCAGATACGTTCTCACCGTAAAAAAGCCACGCCGTAAAATATAATGGCGTCTTTTTGCTTGCATGTCAATGTGTCAGCTAGTAAAACGGTTCCTTATCAAACTGTGACTAAAACATATTCGTGACCCTTTTTTTGACAAACTGGTTGGGTCACAATTTAGCGATTCGTGTTGGCCTTAAGATATATACGTATATAGTGATGGGCAAAGTGGCAGGCAAATGAGCAGTGTTGTAGGATGAAATGATGGCTACGCAATATAGAGGTTTTTCCGAACCGGTGGTAGATTTTCATAAGTGCTTGTTATAGCGTAAATTGAATAAAGATATTTTGACTTTGACTTTGACTTTGATCCGGGAATGGACGAGAGTTAAAAGCGCTGCAGAGCTTTTCAGACTGGCAAATGACCGAATCAGATAAGCGGAGCTTTACTAGTTAGAGATACGCTTGAAAAGAGAGAGAGAGAGATGACCTTTTGGTCTGATTTATTTCAAGCGAAGTCTTCTGGGTTCAAGCTCGGTCTCATATCTCTGACAATTGACATTTTTCATGAAGTTTTTAATGAACAAAACCTGCATTTATATCTGGAACAGTTAAATGGTATGTAAGATTCCCAACCTTACTGGGTTCTACGGCCTAAGCCATGAAACTATTATTCTGTAAGTAGAAAATTAGGTTTGAGATGATGGTGATTAACACAAAGAGTTCGTAAAGTAGGTAAATGAAACTATAAACCTGTGAAAAATGCCTTTCTTCATTAATCTCCAGTAAAACAATATCTTTGCTTTTATTTAAAAATAACTGATTATAAAGTTGTTCAATACTCAATATTTTATTGCTTTTCCACAATGTATGGTTACAGATGTTACAAAGAGATTATGTGATCATCTTGGACCCTGTTGGGTACAGCAATAT
This sequence comes from Choristoneura fumiferana, assembly GCF_025370935.1. NCBI lineage: Eukaryota > Metazoa > Arthropoda > Insecta > Lepidoptera > Tortricidae > Choristoneura > Choristoneura fumiferana. Next base: position 252,454 of record NC_133473.1, on the reverse strand, counting down.
TTATACAAGAGGGCAGCTTTTAAATAATTAATAAATTTTATCTTATAGCTAATATCACAAGCACATTAAACTGACTTACTTTTATGAAATTCTTAATCAATTAATAATCAAATTCACATTTTCATACTCCGCACTAAGTACCACATTAGCGCGCTGTTTAAAAAATTCTGTACAGAAGTGGCCTTGTTGGTTTTAATATTCAGTGCCTTTGCCTTCACATGCAGTAAACTTTGAATATTGCTTGAAATAATGAGCACTGCACTCAACATACTTTGCAGCCATGTTACCAAGCATGCTTGGCATGTTGGATCGACTGTCCCTTACTGCACCATCGCATTCCACTGGATTCCGGACCGCTGAAGTACAAAGTAGACAACTATCTACGTCGGTGTACTTTACGTTGAAACACAATGGAATTAAGAGGGAAGTTGAGAAACTAGAACAGTTTTGGGTTATTATACAAGGGTCAGGAAAACGTGCATTACTTTAAATGCCTAGCGACTCGTGTATAAGTACTTTTATCTACATGCATATCATAACTTCCCTATTATATGTTCAGAAACGACTATCAAATGACCTTTATTAAGAAACCTGGTATCTGCGGGTGCATCTTAATGTTCACATTAAAGTACAGTGCATCTTAATGTTTACATTAAAGTATCGGTAATACTTTTTTTAACAATGCATATCTGTACATATTGTAGAAAACTTATGACATGCATGTAGATAATAATTATTATTCAAAGTCAAAGTCAAAGTCAAAGTCAAAATCAAAGTAAAAATCAAAGTCAAAATACAGGCCATATCTGAACATATTATAGAAAACTTATGATATGCATGTAGATAAAGTTATGTATGCGGCTATAAATAATTAGGCATTAAAACACTCGTGTGATCTTATTATGAACCACACTCGTACTTTAATGCCTCTCATTATGCACCAGCCACATAAATAACTATTTTATGTTATAACTGGCCTTTGCACGCGGCTTTGCATGCATAAACCATTAGACAGTTGAATTCCACAAGTTTGCTAAATTTCCATGGGAATTCGCAAAATGAATAGGATTTGCAATTGTACCGATCTTCATTTATTTACGTCATAATATTAAGAGAGTCCTTGCAACATTTCATATTTTTAAAATTAGCGGCTGAGATTTTGGAATTTATTGTGCGCAAGTTCCGATCCTGTGAGAATACTGGGGTGAAAAGTGGCTTATAAGAATATTATGTCCCAGATTTTTTGCATGCATGTAAAAATCTCTTGAGAAACAACACCAGTGAAAGAAAGAAAGAAATAAAGAAAGAAATATTTATTGGTTCCATCAGTACCACCACCGTACAGTAATAAGACTAAACACTAAAACTAACAAAAACTAAATGACGAGTGTTATTCTGAACCATTGCTTATTTCACAGGTAAGCCGCGGTTTTGGTGCTATACCGTACTATTGTGTATTAATGCAAACATAACTATCGCATTGCAATTACGCATTTGAATTCCGATAATTTGGAAACAACGGGCGATGTTTCCCCCGTTGCCGTGTCCGGTCCGGGCCGATGAATAATTCAGCGGCGGGGGTGGCCCTGGCCGGCACGATTGCGAATCTAGGTTATATGTGAAACCTTGATATTTACCTAAAGAAAAGTAACATGACTGACTGACTGATAATGATGACCACAAAACTAATAACCTAACCAACATAAAGTTGGGAAACCCTCGACTTTCTCACTTCAAAGTTCAATATCTCGATAACTTTTAAACCGATTTTGATGAAACATGTCTAACTATTTGAACCATTGCTTGAAAACCTGCTTTCAAATAAAAAACTGCATTCGAATCGGCCCACCCATTTAAGGGCTACAGACAGACAGACAGACACACATAGCGGTCAAACCTATAATACCCCTCTTTTTGCGTCGGGAGTTAATAACGTATGTATGTATGTAAACTCTTTATTGTACAAAAGAAAAGAAACAAAACACAATTGACAATAATACCTAAGTGGAAGGAATACAATACAATACAAATACTCTTTATTGTATACTAGAAATAGAAAGCGATACAGAAAACACGTACACATCTCTATGTAATTACAAGGTAAGGAATAGAAATGTTACCATGTATATTTAATTCCTTTCACGACCAATGTCGCCAGCTTCTCGCCGCACCCAGTCGAAAAAACACTTATAATGAACAATGCAGATTTCAGAATTATTTAACTATTTTGACTTATACTGCATGATTTGTATGGGAAGACTGAAATTATCTTTTAGTTCAAAATCAAATGTTTATTCTGTAAAAGACCATCGCTACTAAGGATACACCGCTGAAAACATGACTGAAGGTAACATTTCCAAAGATAAATTAATCATCGTCATTTTTGATGCGTCTATTATGATATGAGATAA